>NC_136701.1:14191420-14301759 GCF_947650265.1 Symphodus melops
GCTGGCTGACTGCAGGCAGTGAGAGTGGCAGGAGTTCACCTTATTGTAGTCAGCCAGAGCCCAGGGGTGCCACACCCACCACCACCTCCACCCTTCAAGCCCCAAAGCATTTCCATGTTCCAGGTAGGAAGTCATCTGTACAGCGACCCTGAAACCCCTTTACTAACCTGCCTACCACCCACCCCCCTTCCCCCCCACCTCCACCACCAAGACTAACCTTTTAGCCTCTGCTAAGACTCCGTATAAATCCTGACCCAAAATGTTCAAGAATGGGCCACAAGTTAAGTTCAGTCAGTGGAGCTGCCACCCAATGTTCACAGGGTACACTATGTAGCATCCACTGGTTCGACTCCTGGTCTGAAACCTGTGATGCATCCCATCCATGAAGGCAAAAAAGCTCAATAAAAAAAAAAAAATGCTCAAAGATTTAGTATATGAATAGGGAATTATCAACAATGATTTTTGTTTTAAATAATAGATTTCCTGTGGGTTTTTTAAAAGCAAAAATCCAAAGTGAGCTTCATTGAGGATTCACTGTAGTCATCTGTTTTATTGGCTTATTTTTGTTTTGAGCTGTTTGTTAAATTGGAAAACAAATGTGTGATGACTTCACTTTTTTTGTTTATTGTGATTTTTAAAATATTTGTCACATTTCAGCTATAGTATTCAGAAAATTCTATAAATACGTTGTTTAAATACAAAACTAAAAGTGATCATGATGTGATTTTGGATGTCTAAACAGAGAAGAGAATGAAGACACATTTTTCTGTCATTCTTCATTATTCTCTTCTTTGACGTATACGCTCTCAACATCCATATTGATTGTGAATTTTCATGCCCCTCCGTGTGCTCTCGTCTGGGTCTCAGATTTATCTCATGGATCTGTAGCCCTTGTATAACACGAGTGCTTTAATCTAACGAGTCCAAGATTGGTTTATTTAAGCATTTCCTGCATCAAGCCCTCATTTCATCAAGTTAATGCCTCTCTCTTCCCCTGAATGTGTCACTCTCTTTTTGTTCTCTTCACTTTTAAAAGCCCTCTACTTTCCCACTGCAAGCTGTGCATTTGGTTTCCCTCCATCATCCCCCCTCAGCCTGCTACCAGTCCATTTCTCACTGTGTGTTCTCCCTCTTCCCAGCTTTTCTCAGGCTGTTATTCCTTGCCAGCCCAGAGACAGCACTCCCCTTCATGCTTCTCAACTCGGAGCAAAATGTATTTGGTGGATGCTTTTATCCAAAGTGCCTTACAGTATCCCGAGTGCATACAAATTTAGCGCAGAGGCCCATTGGGAGTCAAAGCTCTGACTTTGGCATGCTCAGTACCACACTCTTTGAATTATAAAGATTGTATGAAAGTTATAATACACGTTTTTTTAACATTGAAAATTGTTGTTTTTGTTGTTTTCTCGAACTGACTCAACCTCACAAGAGCTACTGTACAAGGTGCCACTTGCGCTTGTCAAACCTGAGTTTCTTCCTCTTCTTCCTGTTTATTGCTCTCCAACCAGCCTCTCCATCTCTCCACCCTTCAACTGCTCTCCTCCCTCTTCTTTATTTCTCTGCCATCTGCTGCTCTTTCCAGTAATAAGCCTGTGACTCTGTAATAATCAGCCTCCCTGCACGTCAGTCAGGCTGTCTGGATGCACAGCACTGCCTCCGCCATAGCAGTTTATTACCCGTTCTGTCAGCTTTATGGTTAAGGAGACTGTAAATGTACACAATTAATTTAGTGGGAGGGGATGAATAAGAAAACTTAGATTAAGCCCATCTCCTCTCCTCTTACTCTTCTACCTCGCTGCAATACTGATGTTGTTGTTGCCTCTCTTCCCAGCCTCGGAGGGAGCCAACATCTATAGGAAAGCCCCCATCTATAAGAGACAAGGTGAGCTGTCCTCACAATGTTGGGCTTTTTATAGCTTTTGTTTGGCCGTCTTCCTGTCAGGCATTCGATCGTTGATTTCTCGTCTGTCTTACATCTGGTGCTGCTCTCCAGCTCTCTCAAAGTAAAGCATTCGGAGGAAGTGAAAGCACTTCACAAGCTCTGTGCAGCAGTGGCCAGTTTATAGAGAGCCACAGAATCATCTGAGGAGACGATCAAGATCAGATAGTTTTGAATGCAGTATTAAATTTTGTTTTCAGCTTTCTTTTAACAGATCAGCAGATTGTGTCTGTGCCCTAGTCTCTTAAAAGCTCTTTTTTTTGGCTGTGAGGCGTGTATTTAAGTTATTGATAAGCCATTTCAAATTGAATTCAAGAATAAAAACTCCAAGCATTCACAGCTTTCAGCTAATTTAATTTGGGCGGTTTCTGCTTTTTTATTAGTTATTTACTACTCTTAGTATAAACTCTATTTTCTACTGGTCTTTAAATATAGCTAACTGTGAAGGTGATTGTTGGAGTGCACTTCATAAAGTTGTAGCTCATAAGTCGGATACATACTGTAGCAAAATGCTTGATAAGCTTAACAAACAAACACATCTGCAGAAACTAAACTAGTGGACCTCCATCCTCAAAAACACAAAGAATCAAACAACTTCCTTTCTATACGTGGGCAAGTCCACCTACTCAAACCCCTGATCAGCACCTGAGGCGGAAAGAGAGGAGGAGGAGGAGAGAGAAAGAAATGAAGCAGATCAAAACAAAACAAACCCACGAGCGGTGTTTCAAACAGTACAGGTGACGGCTACATCTGACTGTCGCCTCGTGGTTTGTAAAGCTCGATTACAATAACATGTTTATTATAAGCGTCAGCCATTGTCGTGCTGTCATAGTTAGATTCTTAAATGAGTAAAAGAATCCATGGGTTTATGTTACCTTATCTAAAAAGGTTACCATTTAGAAACTTTTCAAATGAGAAAAAGAAAACTGTGTGCTACATCTCATTGGAAATCAACATTGGGATATTCCATGATTTCCTGGCAGGGGAAAAGTCAGATTGGTGTAGCCATAATTATGTCACATAACATCAATGTCAACACTTACATCCCCTCGTAGCTAAACATACTCGCACTTAATTTCTACAACTAAACAACCAGACCTGAAAGGGTTCAAGAACAGAGCATCAATCTTTGAAAGTTGTAAGCAAATAGGGGAGTTTATAGATTCCATTGATGCTTCAAGACGTGAAGTAAAACTGTGAAGTAAAAGCGATTAATTTTTTTCCTTTTTTTTTTTTTTTACGTTCAAATGTGATGCACAAGAGTATGTGTAGCTGATCCATCAGAGCTCAGATGGCAGGTTGAACTGAGTTGCAGCTCCTCAGAAACACCTCTGCATGATTTACTCCCAGCTACGAAGTGCTGACAAACCGCTCTCTCTTTTTTTCTCCTCAGTCATAGACAGCAAGCTGGGATCTCTAAGGAGGAATCTGAATTTACAGCATAAATAACTTTTAATATGAAAAGAACATCATGTTTATAAAGTGTAAATTAAGTAGCAAAATGTTTGTCATAGTCAAATCTGGCTGTACCTGAAAAACTACCTTTTGAAAGACAGAGAGTATCAGTACATCAAATCAAATAATTGTTTACAGGATTAAGGTTTAGGTGGGTAGTTTTTTTTTGTTTGATTGGAAACATCAATATATGGCTTCTGTTGGAGATGAAGAATGCATTATGTGTCTGTTTAATAAGAATTTCCAATTGAATGGATTTCTTAACAACCTATTATCAGAATATAAGGCCTTAACATTTCTTGTGTCTGAGCTCACCGGGGTTTCACGATTTGATTGGGCTATTGTTTCAGTAACATATCTAAACATACAAAATGAAAGCCAATGATACCGCTGATCATGGGGCGCACTCTGGAGACCGGGTCAGAATTTATGGAAGCACACTTAAAGCTCTGGTGGACTTCAAATAATTCTTTATTTATATGAAATAAACTTTTAAGAGCTTGAGTAAAAAAAACTTTACTAACTAAATTAGGTTATTAGAGTGTATGAAAAATAGTTGTGAGAATTGTCTGAAAAGACTTTATTGTACTTCTTGAAACCTACAGCAACCCTGAATTTAGAAAAACAAAGAAATCCCTTCCAAATAACAGAACAGATCGCTCAGTTGGTTTTCAAGTTTTTGTTCAGTACAAGATTGGACGGTCAAAAACCAAAAATTCCCTTTCATGAATCCACATTATCAGTCCAAATATTACTCTCAATATATGACATCTCTTCAACAGTGAATAGTCCTCTATGAAATATCAGTATTAACGACATAACAACATTTAGGTCACGGCCTTATGTGTCTTTAAATACTTCATGTCCCTGTCTTCATCTCCCTCATTCTGGCTTGCTTGCTGAAAGTTGTGTATCAAATCCCATAACGTTTCCTCTGACATCTTTTCTGTTTTCCTTCCCCTTGTTTCTTTTTGCCCTGTTAGTTAATGCACTACTTTGTTGTCTCCTGCGTAAACGCTCGGAAAGATACAAAACATTTAAAACGGCTACATCAAACTAACCTCATTACTTTTGAACCTTCCTCCATTGTAGACTTTTCACTTTTGAGAACCTTAGCCTACCTACTCAATAGGCCTGAAAATACTTGGGCATGGGAAGATTTTTTTATTTCTTTCTTTAATTTCTAATTTCTGATTTCATCTCTGTCATGTAGACGTATCTGCCTCGCAAACAGCCAATAAGACTAAGACCAATGAGAACCTCCTTAACTCCAGTCGCCTTTCCTCCTCCAATTGCAACAGCCTTTATCACTCGGACTCCAACTACTACCCGTATACTGGCTCTCCTAAAGGTATCTCCCTTTCTTTGTCTGAAACAAATGCTTCTGTATTTCCAGCAACTGCTACAATTTTTCCTACATTTTTCCCCCGCTAGTCTCCAGGGTGAGAAGGTTTTCGTCTGGAGGAGAGGAGGATGGGTGGAATCACAACATAAACAAAGTAAGAAAGAGAGAGTGTCCTGCTTCTTTCTTCGATATATTTTAGGTGGTGTTAATATTTAATGAGCAGGTTAATTAAAGGCTTCCTGTCAGGCACACCCTCTGGACATGTTTCAATTAAATCTTTTCGTCTCATTCTCATCTGTTTCTGTCCAGGCAACAACATTCACTTTGTTCTGTCTAAAAGTTCATCCATTATAATCCATCAACAAATGATGAATTCCTCTATCCAAACTGGTATTCTTCCTTCAATAGGGATATAAAGATAAATCGTGAGGCAGAATTATAGGGGTCAAGGTTCGAATTGGTACTCTGAAAAATGAATCTCAGTGATATCATGAGTGTCAGCAGACGTTATCGTGGAAGCGTTTTTGCTTCCCAAGACAGAAAGATGAAGGTTGACAGACAGGACAAAAACCGTGTGCAAATATTGCAAGACAATGAGGAACTACTCAAAAAGCACAACCAACAGGATGCAGCATTTAATCAACAGCACAGTGAGAAGCTCCAATCACCTCCAGATGCTTTTAAAATAAATTGTGAATTTTATTGTATCGTGAGTTGAGTGAATTGTTACGTCCCTAATCAATACATATGTCCATTTTCCCTAACTTAATGTCCATTTAAAACATTCTTCTTCTCCCCTCCTCTCCTCCCTGCAGGGAATTGGCAGAATGATCTTAAAGGAGGAGATGAAGGCGCGGTCAGGATGTTATGACAATGACCTGTGGGGGAGCAGACGCAGTTCGCGCTGCAGCAGCAGGGAGGCGCTGAACAATCTGGGATTCACCTCCCTTAACGGATGTAAGTGTGTCGTCCGAGATGTGTGCTGCATCTGTTTTTAGTTGTTCTTAAATGTGAATGATGAATCCTTAACATCACTGTGTGACTGTTTCTGGTCCATGTTGGCTGTATTGTATGTAGGAGTCTGTAATCGTAGCAGCTGCTCAACTGTACTTTGGCTGCTAATATCTGACAAAGACCATGCTAACATGCTTATGTTTAGAGGGTATGATATGACCATGTACACCAGAGTAGTTTGCCTAACTAGCATTCTAGTGTTGTTTAGTTGAGTGGTGAGGACTGAGCTTGGAGTTGAAGGTTAGAGGATAGGGAAGAAGTATGGTCAACTTTATGAGAGAGGAAGAATTGTGTGCGTCTTGTTGTGATGCTGAACAAGCCTTGTTGTGGTGGGGGCGGGCGGGAGGGGTTCCCACTCCTGTATTAACTCTCCCATTGATCCCATTCCTCATTGCATTCAGCACATGTGAGGGTGAGACAAAGATGGAGAGACCCCATGAGAGAAAGAGAGAGAGTATTTAAGTGACGATCAAATGGGAATAGAGGCGAGGGTGTTATAACAGGATGAACAGAGAGGCAGAGAGAGAGTGGACAAGATATAGTGAAGTACATTTTAAAAGGAAAGAAAAGACAGAGTGAGCAGCTAAAGCAATTCGGAGCAGTTCACAGAAGATGTACGACATGAAGCTGAGAGGTAAATCAGGGTCAGAGGGCGGTGGCGGGAGATGAGCTACAAGCACAGCGAGGTCAGACAGAGAGAGGTGTGGATAATGTTTGTGTTCAGCGCTGTGGCTTTATAGTGTCTGCTGTTATTACACTGATAAGAAAAACTGCCCAGAGGTGTGTGCTAATCTATTCTTCACATGAGGCTAATTCCAAATGAAGGTGTCCACAGTTTTAGAAAAGTGGCATCAACTCCAAATGAATAAGAGACTTAATTAAGCTTAACTGATTTTAGCCAGTCGAGCACTCTGAGCTCAAGGGTAGCAATGTCCATTAACTGGTCCCAACTGAAAGAAATCTCAACACTGTGAAGGATTGCTTTGAAATCCCTGCATCCACTGAGTTAATTCAACAGACTTTTGTTAAGCTTTGACCTCTTACCTTGAAATTCACATGTAGTTTCTACTCATGAGTTGGTATTAATTCTGATGGAAACATTATTTTTTCCACAATCATATTCACGAGTGGGAGGGTTAATTTCTTATTGTTATGAATTGGTGTCTTTGAATTCAGTTTGGTGACTTTTGGGGGTTATTTTAGTTATCCCTCAGTAAATCGTATCTCCTCTGGTCATTTTACATCTCTTGAGTACTTTTTATTGTTTCATTGAACCTTCAGCTTGAAATGTTAAAAGTCACAGAAGTGGCGGCTCAGGCGCCCCCTCATCCCTTTCCCCCTGTGAACTGTGCACAGTAAGCCCATTCGGTTGGACATCCTATTAATAACTTTGAAGAGGATTTGTCTTCTCTCGCTCCACTGTATCAACATTAGCATTCAGTTTGTCTAATAATTTAATTTTTGAAAGGTACCTGCAAAAGTAATGCCATCAAGGCCAGTTGTATCTGCTAATGCTAATCAGCATGTCTTAGCATAAGAACAGGCGTAACTCAGACAGTGAAGCTGTTTAACAGTTCAGCATCATAATATCGGTATGCTAGCATTGTCATGATAATGCCATAATGTTACACATTTAGCTTAAAGCTACTGTGAGAAACTTCAAGCTGAACTGATTTTGTTGACCCCTGTAGACAAAGCAGTACCTCTTATCTCTTAGCTGTCAATACTTTCTAAAAAGTCTCACTGTTTTTTTTATTGTCAGAAGCTATCACTTACAGTGAATGTTCTGCTGAAACTGTAAACAAGGCATTTCCAGTCTGTGTTTCTTTGACACTGACTTGGGGGCAGCTGTGACAGGCATTAAAAAAAGAAATCTTCAAACTCTGTTTTGGTTTGCTCAGATTGAGGCATCAGTATTGATTTCAGTCGGTTTCATTACCGACTAAACTCCTCGCAGTAGATGTAAAGCACCGCTGACTCTCCAGACCTGATGCCATGGCTGACTCTAAGTCTTATTACCACGACTGTCAATGACAAAATAAAACCTCTCTACTACATTTCATATTCCATCATGTTTGATAAAGACAGCCAACAGTTCATCAATATTGCATTGTGCAGTGCTACAGTATACGTCTGCATTTTTTAACATGAGTGGTCTGATGCTGCATGACTGCATGTGCCCATGCTGCTCCATATTTTATACGATGTGTAGGTCTTCATGGCGATTTGACTGCATGTTGGTACTTCAGGGGGCATATTTCACGCAGCTAATGTTTTAAAGATGTCTTCCAGCAGCTGGCATCTTTTATTTCCCTCCTCCTACAAACTCTCTGTTTACTGTTCTGTGCATATACTGTTTGTTATATGTTTATCAACCCCACAAAGTAAGGTTACAGATACTGTGCAGGTTAATGCAAGACAATAATATGCATTGTGTGTAACAGAGCATGTATGCAACAAGTCCTCTATATCTTCTTCTGCATCATCATCACATTGGGTTTTTCTTTCTGCACATATAGTTTCTAAGTTCAGCGTACAGGACACAAAATCTGATCATTCCCCGCCAGTTGCTTAGTTGGAAGACATCCTGTTAACTTCTCTTCCTTAGAGGTATTCAAAGCTGGTGTCGATGTTAATAAACGCTAAATGCAAACAGACGAAGCAGACGTTACAAAAATGTCAATGTGCCAATCATGTCCCTGTTTATTGTAAACATTGTCCACAGATGGACATCTTTTGTCCTGACTTTTTCTGTCCTGTACGAATTGATTGTTTGTTAAAATGTTTGCTCCAACATAGCACTACTGGATCCTCTTCAAGGTGTTTTCTTTAGATGTTAATTAAACTGCTTCCACTTTTTTTCTGCAATATTGTAGCAATAGCACAAGTGGTACGTGACTTTAGTGTGGGTGTTTTTAATTTGTTTTTAGGTGTAGAGGGTCATGTAGTCCTATATTTTTATATCCTTAAGCTCTTTTGTGGAGTTAATGTTTCTGGGATCTTTTCAGTGTCTTTTTAGGTCAACGGAAAATATTATATAATCTATATTTTTATCTTGTTTATGTTAATGAAACTTTCCAAGCCCAGTGTTAAATGATCTATTCCATGCCGCAAGCATTTGTAAGTGATTAGATTGTTATCAACTGTATCTGAGGTGGATTTAATATGCAAGAGTGTTTGGAAGAGGATATTAATATGTGCATTTTCCTATGTTCTGCCCCCCCCCCCCCCCCCAGCTCCCAGGTCGCTCCACAGTGTAGACAGCGGTGAGTGGTCCATCAGTATGTTTGATAATCTGTGTGCCACCTTCCCTGTAAACCCTTTATAACTTCTACTGCGAGCTCGGAGTGGGAGATGGTTGTCAATACACACACACACACACACACACACACACACACACACACACACACACACACACACACACACACACACACCTTTTTTTCTTTGGTTAAAGGTGGGAAGGTGAGTGGTCTGAGGCTTATGCCTGTATTTATCAGCTTTTCTTCAGCAGTAGCACTTATCCCACAGGATCACTGACCTGAAGCTCTTTCAGCCATCTGTTTCAGAATCTATACTCTTACACACTTTTAATTGTTAAAATATATATATATATATTTTAAGAGCTCAAGTTACCCACACTCTGCCACAAAATGCCCTCTGTGTTGCTTCATTTTGTATAGTTTGTGTTTTTTGGTCTCCTTACTATCTCTTTTATTGCTCTCACATGGATATTAAAAAAACTCAGAATGTTGGAATTATGTTAACATCCTAAAATGTCATTGCTGTTCATGCAGACTGATAAAATCCCATGCTAGAGTAACAAAATAACTGATCAGTAATAGAAAGTTGTTTCATTCACACCTTTATATACATCTTGGAGAGAGCCATATGTGCAGATGAAGTTACAGCAGACAGAAATCTGCTGCATCACATTGTCTCATAACAAGTCTTAAACATCTATTTAATATGTTGTTTTCATTTCATACCAGAGAGACAAAAACTGAAAGAAAAGGTGCACAAAGCAGAGGAGAAGGAGGAGGGAGAAAAGCGAAAGAGTTGAATTCATGACAAAGTCAAGAATTAAGAATGAAAGTAGTGAGAGTTGAAAGAAAGGGGAGTCAGCACGTTAGTGTGACTCTACTGCCCTCTGCTGCTGCTACTGCAGCAGTGCATATCACAGATAACGTGATCCCGGAGGATGCTGATGGTTACCAATAGCTACATGAAAGATGCAACTATGTGAGAGGAGAGACAACAACTTAAAAAAACGATTTATGTTGTTTGTGTGGGGATTTGGTCTTCTTGGGTAACAAAAATACAACTTTTCTCAAATCCACTGACCCTAAATGTTTGTTTCTTCACACTTTCCACAAGGGATCAGATTTATGTTATTTATTTTGTAATTATGGTGTAAATTGCAATTCATGTTTTACAACTGGCCTCACATGCACTCTTAGTTGATAGACAAACACAATGTCATGTGGGTGCATTGCAAGCAGCTTTGAGGTTTACAAAGCAGATACAGTATTTTACAGGAGAGCTGCTGCTTTGAATTTTTATACAATATTTAAAATGTTTCCTCAAAAACGGATGACAAAGATGTTAGACATTAATTTGAGACAATGTCTCTTCGTTTGATGATCGGAAAGCACTTTAACTTTTCTTTAGTTTGTATTTGACTCAACCATATACCTTTGTTTACTACAGTTCTGCCAGTTTATTGTTAATTAAAATATAAGCTTTACAGGTTCCAACAGACTGAACAAGTTACCTCTAACCTTTACGGAAGGTAACCAGTGATGTAAAAATACACTGCCTGATTAGTGGTCCTTTTCACTGTCTGAACTTGGATGTTATTTTTATTATTTAAATAGCTGTTCTATGAATATGTAAAAAGAAAAAAAAGGAATCTAATATTTTACTAAAGCTGAGAAAACAATTGAGCTTCCAGTAGAACTATTCTTCAATTACAACAGGCAGATGAGACCTCTGTGAAGTTACTTATGTAGGTTTATAAATGAAAGGTTTTTAGTTTCAATAATGAATAAGTAAAATCTGTGATATTCCAACTACTTGACTGGTTAGTGTCAGTTCTGTCTATTCATGATTATTTGTTTATGTTTGTTTTTCCAGACTCGTACATTACCAAATCGTCATCGTTGCCAGGCTACGGCAAAAATGGAATAAACAGGGTGAGCAATCGTGATGAAGGGTTGTGTAAGTGTGTGTGCGTGTGTGTGTGAGATTGAGAGAAAATAAGACAGACATGGCCATTCACTAAGCCATGAGCTATGGTAAAGTCCTTCACTCACCACTGAACCTGTGAAATTCATCTGTATACATCCACTTCCTGAGGCCAGCAGAATCGTTAAGTGAATAAACAACTGATGTCACTTTTGCATGAAAGATTTTCATCCTGTAGGGCACTTTGCTTGAAAATTTCACTTCATTATTATGATGAAACAAATATTCATTGTCCATATTTACTGTATTAAATAGATCTTGATGTGTTCTTGCAGCCTGGGAGTGCAGATTATTACCAGTATGACAGCAACAACGCAGTTAATTGGCAGATCAGAGGTAAGCCCATTGTGCAAATCTGCTTATCCCAGTTCCTCCTGTCCTCTCCAGATTTACCTCCCCTCCTGGTGCATGTCAGTCAAAGTTATTTGGAGTGTAATAATTAACAGAACACAGATGACACCAAATGTTAACATATCTGACTCTTTATTTTCTTCTTTTCTTTCAGAATACAAGGTAAAATACCAGCGAACTGTTACTGAGCCAGGGCTAAAAGGTCTGGATCTATGGATTATAGATTAGGATGATGTGTTGCCTCTTTAAAGTTCCTATTGCATGGTGAATTGATATCACTCAGTAACACCCACTTCCTTTCAGCGAAAGTTGTGAAGCTGTCTGACTCATTGCATTGACAGCAAAGTGTAAGAACCAGACAGAGACAGAGGGTAACAGCAACAAACAACAGGGTTTGTGAATTTGAGGGAGACGAGACCAGTCCTTCCTGTGTAGAAAAACCTGATCGGAAAATGTTGATATTTTTCAGTAGTCAGAGTTATTTAAAGGGTTTAGCAGCTTTTTTAGAACCCTTGGAAAGTAATAACACCTCATGTAATATCAATGTATCTCTTATACGCCTTGATATTTTTCTTTCTCCCACTGTACATGTACTATTAACATCAAACAGTCATATCCATTAAGTTAAGCTGTGTTTATAGCACTCCCAGAAATGTTATATATTCCTCACATCTCATCCTTTTATGGGTTGTTGTAAGAAAAGTAAAAGCTGCTACTGTAATCTGTAAATTTAGCCTTAGCTGTTGCCTTGGTAATGGTGTAAATGCTATTTTGGCCACTTGAGGGTGACAGAGAAACTTCAGCATTTTTGTCACCTTGTCAG
This sequence comes from Symphodus melops, assembly GCF_947650265.1. Lineage (NCBI taxonomy): Eukaryota > Metazoa > Chordata > Actinopteri > Labriformes > Labridae > Symphodus > Symphodus melops. The sequence continues at coordinate 14,203,592 of NC_136701.1, forward strand.
TCTTATTAGTTAGCAAGTTGAGCTTTTAGTAAACAATATGACAGGCAAAATTAGTGAGACACACTTGAAAGAGAATCTGAATCTGCCAGATTTACAGTTGTTGAGTTTGAGTTGTTGTTGTTTCTGTGTGTTAGATCTACCCATATGAGGCTCTAATTGTGTCAATTAGAAAGCAGCAGCGTATCCCAAGTGATGTCGACCGAGCCAGACTGGAGGTAAATAGTTCTTATAATATATACTTGAATAATTGATATCCTTCGGACAAAGACAGCCCAAAGTGTAATAGAGGCAAAGAAAAGAGCTTAATGTTGTACAACATTCACCACCTTAGATTTTATTGTGTTGGCATGCTAAAAGTGTCCACTTAGCTCTCTTTAAAGTACAGCTAAAACTGGTAGCAAGGTAAATAGTTCTCTGGGGACCATGAGCACCTATTGAGAAGTTCTTTAAAACACATTCAGTTAACATATTTGAATGTGTGCATCCCTGACAGGTCGACATACAAAGCAAGGCTATAGCTAAAAAACTGTTTCTGAGACAGACAGTGATTTGTTGACTTCATTTGACACTTTTTCATGTTAGTATGCTCATTAGTTAGTAACAATCACTTGCTCTTATGCTCTAAAAATTGTTCTGTCTCCCCAGCGTCATCTCTCACCAGAGGAGTTCTACAGAGTTTTTGGCATGTCCATGTCTGCCTTTGACCATCTTGCTCAGTGGAAGAAGAACGAGCTGAAGAAACAGGTCCGACTCTTCTGAAAAACTTAAGTCAATAGAGGTGCTCTACCCAATGCAAGTCCACTTCCAGCCATTAGTGCATTCTGAAGAGAAGCCTGATGACCCAATATTGACTTTCTGTCTCTGAGGAACTGGCCTAAGTAAAAGTTTTTCCCTCTGAAACTGTTGGCATCCTTAACTTAGCAAGCTTTAACTTATGCATACTTGGACTCCATCAGCACTTACATATGAAGAGAGCCAACAGACCAGAAGGAAAAAAAAAAGACGGACTTAAGAGCAAGGAAAAATGAGAGGGGATGAAGAATACTGGAGCTGGAACAGACCAAGAATGGATGAGGAGCGGGATTGGTTGGCTGATTCTCCATCTCCCCCCAGCAGATGGCATTGTGTTTCCAGGAGCATTAGCAGGGCAGGTGAAGTGTTAGCTGGAGGACTTGGTACCAGATTGATAGTCTACTACAGTGAGTCGAACACCAATTTAAGCCTAAAGTGACGGAGGTTGATCTGAAAAGCCTTTTTGCTGCCTGAAAGACCGACTAATATGTTGCTTATGAGAAAAAAAACCCAAGCTGTGCGGACAACTGTGTGGTCCTCAACATTAGGGGTTTGGACACGACACACATAGTGTTTTATAATGTGTTAATACTAAAATTCAAAGTTTTGAATTACAAAAAGATTTCTTTTTGTAATACAGGCATGTGTTTGATTTTAATGTCAGTTTTTCTGGAGCCATATCAGCGTTGGGTTCTTCTATTTGATCCGGGCAGAATGTAAGGCCACTGAAGTGGTCTTTGAAATGTGATGCGTCATGGCTCAGAGATGTTATAGTTAAGTTTAGAAATCAGGTTTTGGTACATACCTAAAATATTCGTGTTTCCTTTGTCCCTTCAATGAAATCATAGTTTTTTGGCAATTTATACCTGCAGCTGCACCCATGAAGGTGCTGGATTATCTTTATGCAAAATGAAACTGTCTGTGTGTGTAATTCCAGCAAATTTATAATTGAGGGCTTTTAATGGATTTGTATTCCAAAACCCTCAAAGAACTATTCGGTAAAGACAGGAATTGGGGAGATTTAAAGAAAAAAAAAATAGAGCAAAGAAGGCTAAAAGGGAAAGGAATGTATACAGGTGTGACGGCAAAGCCAAGAACTCCCTCAGATATGTTAATCAAGAGTTGACTTGAATGTAAAAGATGAAATATTGTTTCCTGCTGCTGCAAAAACTGGTACCACAAGTGTGCATGTGTTTTCAGGTCTTAATTTAAAACATTTATAGTATGCAAAGCCATGTCAGCCACTAGATCTCCTGAATAAATGTTTCAGGCATCACGGTTTATTTTGTATTTATTTAAAATGTATTTAACCAGGAGAACCTCTTTGACATCAACAATCTCCTTTACAAGATTGTCCTGGCCAAGACCGTCAGCAGCACAACAAAAAGATACAGAAATAAAACACAATATTTACATTTCCTAAATCACAGAGCACAAAGTCTTCAGTCAAAACATCTACAAGCTGAATCATCTTCTTCCAACTCCTTCAATCTACTTTTAAAAAGATTTAAAGAAAGCCGCTCCCTCAGACCCAGATCATCCGGAGATTCCAGGTCGCAGGAGCAGCATACCTGATATGCATCTTTGGAACAGACAACAACAATAAGTTTCACATAGTAATGTCCTTGTTCATATAATCAAAGAGTGCAACTCATGATGATAGCTGGTACTGACAATATGATAGTTCTTCCAAAGATGTCCGGAAATGTGATATTCAAATGTTTTATTAAGTTATTCACTAGAAAATCAATTACTGTCACAAGACTGACAGCAAGCTGGGTTAGAGTATTACTGAACTGCAATAGCATTACTGTTTTCTTAAGAATTAGGAAAAGAATGGACAAACGAATTAATCAACATACAGGACTGGTAAACCTACATGTTTCAAAAAATAATAATAATAATAACTTCAAGGCATTGAAAAACTGTTGACATATAGTCAATAAGTCTGAAGTATAAACAGTCAACTTGGTGAGCCTAAACGAATTGAGAACTTGTTGAAATGGTAAACTAAAGCAATATTTAGTTTTATGGCAATCTGAATAGCATATTGCAAACATTTGTATAAATAATCTCACAAAGGATTATTTAATGCTGATTAAGTGTTGGATACTTTGTTGAATAAATGTACTAAACATAGGCTTGTGGACTTGATGAGGGGTCAAAAGTAAAACAAAATGTTTTTCACTTAAACTAAGATTTTTTGTTTTGTTTTGTCTTTTTTGGATAGTTAGCCTTAAACAAAAGGGTTAAAATTTTAAGATTAAACTAATTAATAAACTGCTAAAATCATTGTTTTACACCATAGGGGATGGAAAACCAAACACTTTGAGGATTTAAGTGGGTTATAGGCCTGAACTAAAACAGAAACTGTTGAGAAAGTTATGAATGTGTTATCTCCTATTGAAACATTAAGCTTTACCATACAGTCATAGGGACAACGCGTTATATTTTTAGCATGTCAAATGGTTCAAAAGAAGACCTTCTCGTCTAGCACTAGGACCCAGAGGAGCTCTGAAGTGACGAACCAGCGGCTGCGAGTCAAACTCCGAACTGTAGCGGCCACACTGACTGAGTCAGCCGCGCGGAGGCTGCTGGAGCCTCCACACGCCTTTATCAACCGTTCAATGAAACGACTAAACTAAGGGACTAACTTCAGACACAAGCAACGTCTTTCTAACCTGAAATCACATGGACTCCATACGCCAAAGTGGTGAGTGGCCGTCTCTCCTTTAATATTAAAATGTTTGTCTTAATTCGTGGCAAATAAGTCAGTAACTTCAGTGGGATAACTGTAGGACAGAACACATTCAAAGTAATAACCGTTTATACGCACAACATTAAATGTGTGATCTCGACAGATACTTGTAAAACTGTTAACGTGTAATCGGACCTGCTTAATTTAATTTGATTCTCGTGGGAAAAAAAAGAGGAAGAAAGAAAGCCCCAGATGTTTTGTCTGAGAGACTCGTGCACACCTCGTACCCTGCTCCCGGTAAAGTGAACGGTTGAGTGATGTCATACACCTACACGCCGGGTGCGTGTGTGTGTGTGTGTGTGTGTGTGTGTGTGTGTGTGTGTGTGTGTGGATGGAGGCGGTGTCGTCACACAGGTAGAGTGATGCAATTTGATACCAACAGGGAAGTGCCTTGTTGGAAGCAGCGCCGCTGGAAGTGAAGCTGCAGTGGCCGCAGCTCAATGGCCGCTTTGTTTCAGAGCCTTCTGGCCACAGAGCTGCAAACAGGAAGCTGCATTATGAGACACCAGGTGATGAGCCTCTCAAATATCTGAGAAACGAAGATGACTATTTCAAGATGATACAACAAGTCAGAGGAAATCTTTCTTACTTCTGCTCCTTCAAGTAACCATTCATGTCGTTTTCCCCTAATTGATCTAATTGGCCTATGATGTTGGCTAGGTAACAATTCACACACAACAGTGGTGTAAAAAATCTCCTCGGCTTATTTTTGAAAGCGTGTTCTGACATATTTTACAAAACCCTTGAGAATTGCCAAATCCTTGAAACAACTTTTGACCTACAATCATATCAGACACTGTCTAAGCTGATTTCCATTTAAAAAAAAAAAAAAAAAAAAGTGACTGTGTGACAGTTTGCCGATGTGCAAACCATCATGAAGAAGCCAAACTGAAATGCATTATTTCCACATGGACAGATGTGCACTTAATAAGAAAAGCCCTATGGTGAAAACAAGAACATTTATAGAATTATTCAGGACCACAAAAAAAAATCTGCCACAACAAACAAAAGGAGATGTTAACATTAAAATGTTAAAGCCTGTTGAGAAATGTTACAACAAGGGCACAGTTTACATACATTCTTTGGTAGAGTTTGTACGTCCTTTCCTAATTGCATTTATACACCCACACGGGAACATAGGTCTTGTGTTCAACAACCGCCACAAGCCTTGACCTCGACCATGGTTCTCTTACACTTCCTTTTCCCTTTTCCTTCTTCTCATCCAGTGATCCTCCCTGCCCCCTCTTTCCATCCTCTCCCAGTCAGGATGTCCACAACTCTTCAGTTATTTCATTTGAATAGGGAAATGACTTTCCCTCCACAAAGTCATGGTCACTGTTTTACTTTCTGTAAAGTTAAAGTGAGCTGTGCTTCAAATCTTCTGTCATGAAACTTAATGCTAGAAACATCAAAGCACCATCTACAATTGTTGTAGACAACAACTCCTACTCAAGCTGTAGCGAAGCTAATGACTGCAACCTGAAAGCTAGCTTAGCTCAAAAACAGTTTAATTTTTATCCTTTTAGTTGTTGGACGCGTAACAGAAAGGGACTATAGCAGTTAGAGCTTTACTTTTACACTCCCACTGCCATGTTATTTCCCTCACTTTACAAATGCCTTTGCTAAGCTAAGCTACATTATTCTGTCCTACCTTCTCCTAGCGTCTTTATGGAGTGTTTTCAAAATATCAACAAGAAATGTTTAACATGAATTAATTGAGATTCCCCTTCAGCATACACCAAAGAATGAAGTCTAATAGCCACGTGCACATTTTTCACACTTTCACTTTGTGTTTAAATGCTTCTTACCTGGTGAGCTACATCACAACAGTCTGGTTGTTAGATGAAACTCCTTCTGTGTTACAGTGTCAGTTCCCTCTGTCTCCACACTATTTACTAGCCTATCTGGGGAAAGTGATAAGATACTGAAAGAATGTGAAAAAGACAGAATTAACGACTTCTCCTCCAGCTGTTTCTTTTTAAAGATCTCCACTTTGGCTCTGGTCGGGACTTTTGAAAGTGTCTGACTGAATAGTAACCCCGGGGCGAGCAGTGACACTTATCTACTGTCGTCGTGAGATTATGAGTTGCAGGATGCTGGATCTGTGTGAAGAAGACTTTTGTTTTAGAGGGAGCTGCCGGGGCCGCCAAGACTTGACCCGCGACCTCGGCCTGAAGTGGATGGGTGTCTTGAGAAGGGATAGAGAGGGAGGCAGACAAGGGAGTGGAGAAAAAGAAAGGAGTGGAAGAGAGATTGTGGGATCAACCTCTGGGATGGTGGGGGAGGCAGGAACTTGAGGATGCAAAAAATATCAGACACATTTGGAGGCTTTAAAATTCTCTTGAAAATAAGACATGTTTGTCTCACTTTAGTTTGTGTCAAGTCTCCTGCTTTGATAATTCACCTACGTCAGGGAGCACAGACTCGACAACCAAGGAAATCGAGTGCCATCACATATTTCTGAAAGCTTTGCCGTCGTAAAGTTAAGATTTGAGAGGCGAAGCAGGGAGGTTAGCCCAGGTTTGACATGATTGATGGGTTGGACGTGTAATGGATTGGAAGGGAAAGCCTCACGTTAGGAGGAGAAAAGTATGATTTCTCTGTCACCCATAAACATAATGTGGTGAGATAAACAGCAGCAGCAGCGAGCTTGTTTTGTTCTCTGCTGCAACCAAACAGGCTGAATCAGTTCAAATGAGAATCGCATGCTTCAAGGTCCCATGACTGACCTCTTCATACTCGCAGGCTGTCTACACGAGCACACAAAAATGTATGTCAGAGCTCACTGATTTCTTTTTTCCATGCTTTTTGACTGTATTTTTTATATGTAGGACAATGTCTCTGTGTAAGAGACAAATAAATAATGTATGTGTTCATCAGGGAGAAAAGAATTGGAAGCAGAAATCTGTGCCGTGTGTGCATCATGCATGCGTGTGTGTGCCTGTGTTTGTGTGGAAGGGGGGTGTACAAAGATCCCTCTGTGGTGAGACCAACCACAAGCCTCTAGAACAGCTGATCCTCAGCCTCTGAACCCTCGGGTGCCCCCTGAGAGAAAGGGGAGAGAGAAAGTAATAGAGGAGAGAGAGAGGGAAAATTAATGGACGGCCTTGACTGTCTGTGTAAAGTTCGACTGCAAGAAGCAGAATATAAACCAAACGCAGAGTCAAAAACTGCATCATCCCACTATAAACTGAGATTACACAGACGTTGATTGGAGTTTTTTTTAAAGCATATGTTGAAACATTTCCTGGAAAAGTGGAGCTCAATAGGTCTTCAACTTCCGTAACTATCCATGAGGAAAGTTTCTTAACTTCATGGTCAATAAGTGGGGAAAACAAAAAGGGATAGAAAAGGATGGAAGGCAGGCGGAGAAAAACAGCGGGAAGAAGGGAAATGAGGGGGGGGGGGGGGGAGAAGAGGAGGTGAGACTTCAGAACGATGGAGGAGAGAGTCAAGAACAGGAAGGAGTGGACGAAAGCTTCTGTTGACAGCTAAGACAGGAAATCACAGCTGCTGGCTGAGAAATACTACATAAACACACACACACATACACACACACACACACACACACACACACACACACGCACTCACACTCAGCTGCTGGAGAAATATGTTTAAACCCTGAATGCCCGTGGATCGAGTTGATGCAGCTGTGGAGCACCACGCCTCACACCGTGTGGTGTGTGTGTGTTTGTGTTACTTCCTGTTTTGTTTATGTTGGACTTTCTGACATTGTGTCGTTTGCTCTGGTTCTACGGAGCATTGTGATCATCTAAATTTGGCCCTTACCGAGACAATAGAGTATTGTGGGACTTGGGGGAGATGTGGAGGGGGGCTATAGGAGAGTGGGTTTTTTTTGTCTTTGTTCATTCTATGTTTGTCACCAAACCCAGACTGTCTTGATCTTATTTGAACTTAACCCTTGTTCCTGTCCTTCTACCAAACTAATTGCATAAGTTGTAAGTCCATTGTTTAATGGCCTCCTGTCTGGTCTGTAAAACGTCACAAGTCATTCAAGAAACGTGATCGTTTCAAAGCAGAGTAAAGAAACCGTCAAATATTCACATATAATGAGCTCAAAATAAAGAATTGTGAGAACTATTTTCTGATTTCTTGAAACGATAATGAGCTTTTTGAGGTAGATGGTGGTCGATATAAATGTTGTCCACTCATTCATATGTTGTTAAATCACTCACTGCTGCTCTCTGTTGAACATTATGGAACAAGTTCCTCCATAAAATGATGAATTATTTGGATCATAGGATGGCCCAGTGTCCAAATATATGCAGAAGGTTTTATGTCTCTTCAGTGGACCACACAGTTGTTTTTAGAAAACCCAATTTTATGGGTTCAATCGTCTCCACAAAAGTGTCCTTGAACTTCCTCTCAACCTTTTTTCTACTTTGGATAAAAAAGAGAAAAAAACAAAACTTTATGAATATTACATGTTTGTTTCAGAGAGTGAATAACCTTTGAATGGCAGCTTGGAAAAAAAGAGCATTGAAGTTAAAGTTGGAAAGTGAAAGTTTCCAGTGAACTGAAATGAATTATCTCCGGTCTCTGCATCAAATTAAGTCAACTCCACTAAAGGCCTGAACCAATGCCTCACTGTGTCTGAGACGTCTCTCATGAATGAACCAGCATCTGAATGATTACCGTTCTTTGTTACTCGTATCTGTGATGGGACTTGAGACTTTCCTCTTTACTTTGGCTCTGTTTCCTTCAGGATAGGAAGCCCCTCTCTCTCTCTCTCCCTCTCTCTCTGCTCTTTGTCATTTCTGAGCCAGCAGGATGTGTGAGAGTGTGGCAGGGCTTCTACAGACAATGCCAAGGTCAACAAAATGCACACAAAGAAACACACAGGATGTCAGTGTCCTACATGCAAACAGTTATTGGTTTAAGCTTGAAAATGTCCATATTGATGGCTGTGGTGTCGAAACTAGAGATCATTCAGAAAGCTCATGGTGCTCAAAAAGTTGGCTCTGCTGTAGACAAATATGAATGAGCGATATGTTGGTGTGTAAAAAAAATCTCCTCCATGTCAGCTGTTGCAACAGGCGGTAAGCTAATTCCAAAGTGACTGCATGATTGCTGGCACATGCCTGTGTGGCTGTACATGGCATGTGTGTGTGTGTGCTAAATTGATATTTGATGCATTTAGTGTAACAGCATGAGAATTGTGTAGCCATGTTAAGGCTTCTCTTGTATTCAGAGTTCGCCCAAAGGATGATATCCCCTCCTGTAAGTGTAGATAACGTCCTCTTTTGTCTTGTCTTTGTCTTTTTCCAGTCGTGATGGAGCGACTTGTGAACGAGCTGGGCTCCCTGCTGAAGATGCTGGACCACGAGACGGTCAGTCCTGCCACTTCTGAAAAGATGGCGTCCATACGTAACATCCTGGACTCCCTGCAGCTGTCAGGTAAAGACTCAAAGTGTCACTTGAAGGAGAGTGTAGTGAAAGGAAATACCTGTGCTCTTTTTCTCTTCTCTGACTGAAGCAAGGAAGTACAGTGTTTTCCAAACCGTCCAAAAACATAAACTCACATTCTTGTGTCCCTGTCTGTGATTTTGTGATTCAATGCTGACTGTTGAGCCATGTCCCTTGATCAGAAAGGGACCAACCTGGTTAAATAAAAGCTCAATAAAATGAAATAAATACATTAAACTGACACTTCTGTGCTCTTGCATGTTTTGCACTCCTGCTGTTTATATCCTTTGTTCTACAGCAACAACAAAAAAAACACACAGATTTGTTTGTTAACTGCATTCAGCTCAACTTTAAAAAAAACATTTAGGCACTTCCACCAGAAAATAAATGCCTAAGTATGTAACAGTAACACAAGTCTGCAGTACCAAAAGTCAACAGCTTGGTAATATTTAACTGTGTCAAACAAACATGTACTGTTCAAGGCTACAGTTTTAACAGGTGTTCCCATGTAGGCTTTTTAGTACGGGCCGACAGCAGCAGAATGATGTAATGTTTATTTTTTGTACAGTTGTGGGTCATGTGATTGGTTCCTTTTAATTGGCTGATACCCAAGTCTAGCTGTTGTAATCATTAACATAAAGAAGGAGAGGAAGGTATTCTTGATTAATCCCGCATGGGAAACCGTTCAGGATAAAGAATGACAAAACACATCAGAGGTCGAACATTTCACTTTCTAATGTGAATGCTGTGAGAATTAAATAAGATGGTGACTTTGATTTGTTCCACAGGATTTGACAGAATGATGCTGCTTCACTTTTATTCTATGTGACACTTTCTGCACTTCAGCCACCGCTGCTCTGATCCCACAGTTTGAGGTTACACAGTTTTTATTTAGACAGGAACAGAGCTTCTTTTTTCTGCTATCGGCAACAGTGCTGTCATGGGCCAACTGCACTGTCTGCACTGAGACTGTGCTACACTGCCAGTACTTTTAAAGTGGCTCCTTGTTTATCCGGGAGAATACAGGATGCCGGTGAGGTTAAAGAGATTGAGGTAAGAGGATAATTAAATGTTAAGTCTAAAGAGGGCGATGACAGGAGGTCAACGAAAGGAGAAAGTAAACAAGTCTTCACAAGTGTTGGGACGGACTCGCCCCTCCCAGACTCACTCTTTAGGGCTATACACAAAACATAAATATATTCCACATCAATTCAGCTTCTTTTTACAGCCAATTGGTCTCTTTTTTTCTGACACATTTTCAGAAGTCTGTGTGGGTTTGGAAAAGTTTCACACACACTTTGTGACTTCACTTATCTTTGTTCTCCTGGTACAAAGATTTAAAGGCTCCAGTCTGGACTCTCTCGCTGTCTGACTCAGATCGCCCCATGATGTATTTGTCTGTTAAGTACTGTGATACTCACAGAGAACTCACTTGGCTTGTTGCTGCCTTTCAGTTCACTCCAGTAATCCTTGCTCTCCTGATCTCTGTAAAGAACACAATCCTAACCCTTGCTCTCATCCTATTTCTAACCCCTACTTTATCCTTTCCACAGTCAATGGATCAGACGTCTACATGAACAGCTGTCTCTATGGCAACGGGACCAGCTTTGTCGAGTCTCTGTTTGAGGATTTTGGTGACTAGACCTTTAAAACACTAGATCTTCAGAAATCATATGTAGACGTTCTTATTTTCATATTTATAATGAGCATATCTACAAAATATAATTTTAACACAATCTATTCTACTTATACTTGTGATAATCTTCCTCCAGACTGTGATTTGCACATGCTCAGTGCATCTCCTGTGGAGCAGAAGGAGCACAAAGAGGAAGAGGAGAAGACCCATCTGAATAAATCTGTAAGTTGTGTACAGTGGCTACATGCTGGACGACCTGCTTTTCCTTTCTTCCAATAACTTCTAATAACTTCAATCTCTCAGACTCCGACTGACACGCCCCCTCCTCTGCCGACCACCCCCCTCCCCGATGACTACTATGAAGAGGCTGTCCCTCTCGATCCTGGATCCACACCTCAGTATTTTACCACCAACATGAACAGTTCTGTACACTCACACAAACTCCGAAACGCACGTTGGTTTACTCATCGAATTTTAACCAATAAGAGGGTTCTTTCTGTCTCGTGTATTTTCTAAACTGGATTCATCTGCTCTCCTCATGTAGCATCCAGAAACTCTGTGGAGGATGCCTACTATGAAGATGCCGACAATAACTATCCCCTCACCCATATTAACGGACCTCCCAAAAACTCTTGTGAGTCTATACCCACACTTTTACATTATTGTACAAATACAGGCATGTTCTGATTGCTGATATGGTAGAACATGTCGACTGTTTGCAAATCAGTCATTTGTTATGTTTTTTTCCCGTCATTAGACAATGACTCTGATGCTCTGAGCAGCTCCTACGAGTCTTATGAAGAAGAGGACGAAGAGGCCAAAGGACGGGACCAGAGGGAGGAGAGCTCAGACGTGCCAGTTAGAGACTGCCGCATCTGTGCCTTTCTGTTACGAAAGAAACGCTTTGGCCAGTGGGCTAAACAGCTAGTTGTTGTCCGAGACAATAAACTGCAGGTAAATAAAGCTCTATATATATGGTGTTAATTTAACTAAATACATTTAAAAATAGAATTATATCCTACCAAAATATCCCTTAATTTGGTGCATCAGGGTAAAATATTGCGAATGGATCTCTACTTCCACAATGTTTTGCGTAGAACATTTGAATCATCTTTCTTCAGACAACAGTCAACCTACATCACCAATACAGTGCAGTGGTACTTCTCAACTTGAGAAAGATGTGCAACAAGGTTAATGTTGTGCTTGTTAGCTATTACTCCGTTTTTGAGTCTGCTCACATTTTGGTAACATCTCCTCAATCCTAAATAAATCTAAAAAGCTGTTTTATCCAACACTAAATTGGCTCTGATTATTCTGAGGGTAGCTGTTAGCTAGCTTCATCTGACTGCATCAACACGGTGTGAAAGCATGAGCATCGTATCCAGTATCCAAAAGTTTATGTTCTTATTTATTGCAATAGACTTAGTCTTTTGTGGTTATTTGTGTTTCTTTATTAAAAACTCTAATTTAGTGATGATGATCAAATTGCGATAAATTGTGCTGCCCAACAGAGCAGAGCAAAAATAATAAATATCTTTCATAAAGAATGAAGGGATCCTCGGTCACAGTGCTTAAACATCTGCGAGGGAAAAAAAAGAGAAATACATGAAACATATTACAACATCTTAGGAATGAAAAAAAGAGAAAACAAATTATGACAAATGAACAAAATAAAATAATAATGTCATTAACATTGTTCATATAATAGTAGGAATGTGTTCTCCTGTTGTAGAACATTCATAAGTCTTAAATTAGAAGTTATATTATTCAGTGACACTGCACTGATCATTGGTCAGATTACACAAATAATTTTATCTGATGCTAAATCACAAAAAGAGGGAAGCGCTGTCAGTATTTTAAGTGTACCTGCGTCAAACTGAAGAACTCTTTGTTCACCGACACCATCAGGAGCAAGCCCGTGTGTCTGTTTTAAAATGTAACTCACAAGTGTTCAAAAATGTTACATCAAAGCAATATAGGAAACGCAGTAGAAAAAAGTTATATTGCTTTGATTTTAATTTCAAGGATGGATCCAAAAAAATATTTAGTACCAGAATAAAGAAACACCAAATGATACTTGAAGGTTTGTTTGTCCATATCTCTCCTTTACAGTGCTATAAGAGCATCAAAGAGAGCACTCCTCAAACTGAGCTCCCGCTGAGTCTGTGCAATGTCATCTACGTTCCGAAGGAGGGGCGGAAAAAGAGACACGAGTTACGCTTCTCGTTGCCTGGGGGTGAAGCTCTGGTCCTGGCGGTTCAGAGTAAAGAGCAGGCCCAGCGATGGCTCAAGGTACCTTTTATTCAAAGTATGAGAGAGCTGGAGCTGGATGTACAAGAGAGGGGGGGGAAACACATGATTTTCTTTCTTTGTAACCAGGTGGTGCAAGATGTCAGCAGCCAAAGTAGCTACACTGATGGAGTGGAGGGGTCCACCTCTCCGATTATACAGAGGAAGTTAGAGCTTGACAAGGTGTGTGTCTATCTAAATGTTTTTCACTGACATTATGTTCATCAAATGGGTTCTCTTTGTGTTTCTCTTGCTTTTCTTTTGTCACCTCTTACTGTCAGAGCTTTACAGTATTGTTAAGTCATTTTTTGTCATGCATGTTTATTTCTGAATCCATACTCTAGTTTTCAAATGGCTATATAAGTCGCTGACATCACCCCTTTCAGCCCATGCATGACACAACTGTTCCCTTGGCTTTGAGTTGTAAGCACAGTGTGGTTACATTATTGCAGTTGCTGAGCTGGCAGTTATTCAAAGAGCTTCAAACACTCTACAAACTTTTTTTTTTTTTTTTTTTTCCAAATGGTTGCAACGAGCCAACGGGTTGAATGAGCGGTGACATGGCAGTTATAAACCTGGAAGGACAGTGCTGGAAACATTTATTTTAAGGAACACCTGTTTCATTTACGTTGGCATGTTTTTTTCTCGACATCCAGTGATGGATAATGTTGGGTTTTTTTGTAACATACTGTACCTCTTTAACTCTTTACAAAAGGTAAAGACACGTTGTATATATTTCTACTTTTTTTTTAACAGGTTCTGCACTGTGAAAGGCAGGCGTCCGACTCAGACAGTGGGCCAATAGCAGACAACCATTCCACTGCACAGGGACCAGGGCGGGACTCCACTGACTCACTTTGTAGGTTAACCATAAAAAGCAACAGTATGCTAACAGTAATGATACACCTGAAAGAACGATTGTATCATTTACATTTAAACACTGAAACAAGCTGAGACTTTTACTCCATTGTGTGTTTAGGTGTGTGATTGTTTCCAATAGAAAGTAAATGTAGCCTGTGTCTGATAACTGTAATTAAGAAATGATGCCCTTTGGATTTACAGTGCTTGGCAGGAGCAGAACCTCACAAGATTTAAAGTAAATATTTTTTTGTTACAAAATGTCAACAGTTCTCCCTAATAAATGGAGTACTCATTTTAAAAATACATCCAAACACAGGAGGAAAATTAAATGTTACAAGTTCACTTTTTTTTTTTTTTTTTTTTACTGTAATTCATGTTGTTTTAAAAGTTGGAAAAGAAACATTTAGTCAGCACATTACTACCTTCACTTACGCCTCCTCACTCATATTTAGAGAAGCTGGTGAAGAGTGCTTAAATGAACCAGTTTGGCCTCAATCAAGCCTAAGAGAATAATAAAAAGTTCTCCCTTTACAAATGGCCCTCACTCATAAGATATGTATATGCACACACACACGCACACACACAAGTACACACGTACACACAAACATAGCACACACCCTTCACTCAATAATCCTTTAATTCGAGAAGGTTAAAGTGATGTTGTGTCACAATATGGGTCAAACACAGACGTGTTGTTACAGCTTGTTTACTGACTGAGCGACTCTGAACCTGAAGAGACGAGAGAGAGAGTCAGGAAGTGAGGCTCAAACAGATATGACATCCTTCCTGTCCTTTTCCTGCGATTGTGTCTCTCTGACATCATAGGAAGTAGGCTGGACTGATGACTCCAGCACCTGCTACATGCAGAAGGAGTTGTCTTTAATCCATTTTATGTTTTATATCTAAACGTTATACCTGTATCAGCTCGATTTCTCAAAATCAACAAAGGAAGTGAAACAGCATGTTGGGCATTTGTAGGGCACTATTGTTTAAACTCTCTCTGCTCTGAATTAGTCTCTTTGTTACCAACATCTCAAGCTTTAGTATGAGATTGTCAACACTGGGTCACTCTCAAATGTATGAGCTGTAGGACTGCATAAGGGAACGATGCCTTCGGTATGACAGCATAATTTAGGTGGTCTAAAGATAAGGGCTTCATGACACTGCGACCCCAATTTTCAGCCTTCGCTCTCTCTGACCAGGATACGTTTGATCTCAGACAGGGGGAAACGAGGAGCGTTCTCTGAACTGACGGGGTCGATGAGCCGAGCTGCGGGGAAGAAAATCAACCGGATCATCACTTTCTCCAAAAAGAAACCTCCTTTACCCGGAGAGCCTTCCTCATCTTCCAACCATCATGACAACCCAGGCTGTGGTGGGTACACAGATTGATATGAGCGCTACTTGGTTACTTGGCTGGCCTGTTGTAGCAGTTTTTGGGTTTATCAGTATAACTCACTAATGACTATTACGTTATTTGCATAGATATTTACAATTGAGATTTTCTCTCAAAAGCTAAGAACTGTCTCATAAACAACACCATCCTGTTAAATGAATTACATGCTTAATAATTCAGAATGAACTCAGTGGAATTCTTCAAATAAACACAAACTTTATTTCTACTCTGAAAGAATCGATTGAACAAACAGGACCTGTCTGTACGACTCAGCAGAGTTTACATTATATAAACTGAAGAAATGTGCAGACTATGAATGACACTGAACTTTGATTGTAAGGAACAAACATCTTTCAGTCTACATAAAGGGAATATATGAGAATGAAATGGTTAACCTTGCCCGTATTGTGCTGCAGTGATTGGAGTTCCACTTTGACTGACTGATTTAATGTCTCCCGTCTATGATTACAACAATCCTCCGCTTTCTCTCTCTCTCTCTCTCTCTCTCTCTCTCTCTCTCTCTCTCTCTCTCTCTCGCTCTCTCTCTCTCGCTCTCTCGCTCTCTCGCTCTCTCTCTCTCTCTCGCTCTCTCTCTCTCTCTCTCCCCTCAGGCTACCTCAGTGTGTGTCTGAGTGGTTCCTGGAAGGAGCGATGGTGCGTTGTGCGAGGTGGGAACTTGTGCCTACAGAAGGACCCCGGGGACCAGCGGCCTCCACTTAATGTGGTGCCACTCAAAGGTGCAGAGGTGGTGACAGGCAGCCTCGGCCCCAAACACCCTTTCTCCTTCTGCATCCTGCAGGGAGGCAACGAACTTGCATCTCTGGAGGTACATCATTTTGGTGTCAAAGATCTCGAACAATAAAATAAGAGAAGAGTTTGTTTTAATTACAGTTGACTACACAGTTATTGAAACTTGTCAAACAAGGAGCAAAATGTCAGCCCAGATGCAATACAATGTGCCTCACACTTTTTTCAAAACGCAACAAAAACACTTCACTATCATAATACAAATCATTCAATTCAATTCACCTGATGTGTGCGCTAAACGCTGCCACTGAAACAACACTCAATCAACAATCAGCCGGCACTAACAATTCACCTGTGAAGAAACATGTCACCTATCAGAGCACAGCTTGAACTCCATGAAAGGGGTCAGCCTTGCTCTTTGATGTGCACAACAATAGAAGGGAGTTTTTTGGAGAAAGAGTTAGAGGAAGCGGTGTTCTAGTAAGAGGAGGATGAAGAAGAGGAGAAGTAGGAAGAGAAAGATCAGAGACAGAATGGACGGTAATTTCAGTTTTAAATATTGTAGAGAATAAAGCGACGACAAAGCCAAACAAAGGATTTCTTTTTTGTGTTTCTCTTTAGCGTTCACATTTGTTTTGTCATATTTGTTCATATTTTTGTTTACATTTACAGCATTCTTTGAACGAAAATGCCAACATATTGTTATACTTAGCATGTATCATAAGAGAATTGGAAATGTTCGAAATGTTTTTGAGTTAGCACAGCTGTGTGCTAGTTAGTGGTGGAAACATTGATTTATTTGGTGTTTGTGTGAACTTTTTTCAGCAGTAGTTCCATTTGTAGAAGAGTTTTAAATGCAGTTCTTGTTCTTTGTAAGAGATGTGATGAGTGAGATGTTTTGTACTTTGTGTGTTAACTATTGACAAACTAATCTAAGGAACTGTGTTTATGTAAAAGTGAAAACAATTATTTTAACGCTGTAGCTTTTAGGACTCAGGTGGGACCGAATGATAGAATAGATTTGCACTGGGACGGCACACCTACGTTTTGTTGATGTTGAAATAATGTAATAATTTTTGTGCCTGTGTGTGTGTGTGTTTGTTTGTGTGTTTCAGGCCAGTTGCTCGGAGGATCTCGGTCGCTGGCTGGGTGTTTTGTTTGCAGAGACAGGCATCACCACTCTCCCTGAAGAGCTGCACTATGACTACATTGACGTGGACACGCTCACTGACATCCGACATGCCGCCAGACACTCCTTCCTGTGAGTCACTTCCTGCTGTGTGTGTGTTTGTGTGAATTATATCTGGACTTTTCTGTCTCTTATTGTGGCTTCTATCCTCAAAACACATCCGTCTCTGCCTCTCTGTTTTTTCCTCTCAGTTGGGCCACCACCACTACTTCATCCAGCAGTGCCTCGACAGACTCCAGGATGTATGATGAAGTCTATGAAAGTGTTGCGGTGAGGGAACAAGTAAACTAGGGTTTGATATAATATAATATGAATGGAGCTGTGCAACATGCTCAGTTTCAGACAGATCAGAAATTATTTAGTGACTTTTGTGTGGTGGCCTTAAGGTCAAAACAAAACCAGCACAGAACACAAAGACATTTACACCTTTTCATGTACAGTTGTGGATTAAAATGCATAGGAAAAAAAGTGTATGTAAATATTACCCTTTACATCTGATTTCCTGCAGGAAGGGGAAGGTGATGCAGAGAGCAGAACTGGACAGATAAGACGTCATGCGTCCTTCTCAAGCAGGGACTCTGAAAAAACTGAACAACAGGCTGCCGTCAAAAGACACGCCTCCAGTATGTTTGCTTTAATAACACAATTTAATATCCTGACCACATGGAAATGAGATGGATTAAACATGAAGAGGGATTTTGCCTTGCCTTCTTCTGACCATGATTGCAAATTTCTTTTTCGTTTCTTCGTTGTGTGCTGTGTGCGTCGTTAGATGTGAATCAGTATGCACGGTATGGGAAGACGCGTGCAGAGGAGGACGCCAGGCGTTACCTGAAACAGAAGGAGGAGCTTGAGAAGCAGAAGGAGGAGCTCAGAAATGCACTGATTTCACTCCGCAGGGAGAAGAAGGAGGTGAAGGAAGAGATGAAGAGCATTACAGGTCAGAGAAAAACGACACACACACACGTATTTACTCACACACAGTGATGTTAGACTGGAGCTTTGTAGCAGCACTAACTTCGTCTGTCTCTTGGTGTTTCCAGGTCATGGTGTTGAACAGCGGTTAGCCAAGCTGGAGATGCTGTGTAAACAAAAAGAGGAGGAGAGGGTGGAGCTGGAGCTCAGACTGACAGAGGTCAAAGAAAACCTGAAGAAGTCATTGGCTCGTGGAGCACTGGGTCCGCCCACTGACACCAAGATCAGCATCAAGGTGGAGAACATTCACAACTTGCTGTCGGAAGGCTTTAACATTTGAACTTTGCAATGCTTAATAATACAAATGTAAAGCAATTTGGTACTAATCATAGAACGTGTGCCTCTCTTTCACGCTCCGCCTTTACTTAGGGTGAATCCTAATGATAAAATGTGTCATACATGTATAGATCCTATATACAAGTTTTTGCTTTTCTTCCGCCTGTAAGCTAAATATGAAACAACATCTGGCAGCCAACTATAGCTAAGCACAATGACAGCATGTTTATAGTGTGTCCGAAAGTTTAAAAATTGTCTACTAGCACCTGCAAAAACAACAAGGTTTGGATTTACAACAAGTTGAGTGCTAGAATGTTTCTAAACTGTGGTCAATGTGGTTACGTAGCAACTTCACATTGACCTGTGTGTGTGTGTGTGTGTGTGTGTGTGTGTGTTTTACAGGCACAAGGCAATAAGGTGGAAAAGGTATACAATGAAACTTTACCGGTCAACTCAGCATCTGAGCTTCGAAAACGCCCTCCATCTCTTTACGCCTCGTCAAAGGGGACTGTCATGCAGAAGGCAAAGGTGAGCTGTGCGTGCCTCTCTGTTGGTTTGCATATTGATAGCCTTTCATTGGGATTAAAATCATGAGGTTCATAGTCTGGTTGCAGCTTGTGCAGGGTTTTATTTGTGTATACGTGTGAGAGTGGGATGAGGACAGAGCAACGTTTTTCTCACTTGTTACTGTTAAATGACTTACAGGAGTGGGAGTCGAAGAAAGGGACCTAAACCCTTTATAAACGGATTCACAGATGGAGAAACAAAAACTGAGCTGTTACTGGAGGATGTTTTAAAGAAGAAACAGATGAAGATCTATATAAAGGGCACTAAGAAGAAGATGGAGGTGAAGAGGAGAAGGAGGAGGAGGAGGAGGAGGAGGGGTAGAAATGGGGAAGGAGGAAGAACCCTAACACAATCTTCCCTCTCTAACATATAAAGAAAACAAGGAATATTTGCAAGTTCAGGCTGCATGGTGCTGTCTTAAAGGATTTATTATGTTGTATATATACAACACATTTGACTGATATAGCTGCACAGTATTGTTGTGGATCACGAACATAAAGTCTGCATGTGTGTTTACATTTGCACGAGGCTGCAGAAATAAAAAAGGAGGGTTTTTTGTTATGTTTTGTTTTTTAGAGAAATCCAAAGCAAAGGGATAGAGTGTTTCATTATATGACTGTGAGCGCAGAGATTCTGATGTCCACTCTGATTTTATTCCCATTTTTAAGGATATTTGACAATGAAAAATGAAAAACGAGAGGATACAAATGAATATTATTAACTTATCTGTAGTAGTGAGAGGATATTATACATATGGTGGATGTATTTCAAACAGAAAACATATTGAGTATGACACTGTTCTTGAAACCAAATAGTAAATGTCTATTATTCTAATGTGAAACTATTGGTTTTTAAACATTGTGTATTTTTCATATTTGCCTTTTGCACTTTAACTTGTTGTATTTTGTAATTATATAGATGTATTGAAAATTAGACAAGCTCCCGAGTTAGCAGAATAATGTTAGGAAAAATATCTGCCTCCTCTCCCTGTTCTCGACACCCATGTTGGAGTAAAAGATGACTTATGAAAAAACCTTTTGTCTCATTTTTTGGTCATTCTTGAGTGTGTTTTTTTTCACATACATTGACTTTTTTTATTTTCATGTCTGTCAGCTTCTTCTTCTCAGTATTAATGTAAACTAAGGAATCAACAGCAGGAGCCCAAATCTGCACATCAAACGCCATCTAGTGGTGTGTGTGTGTGTGTGTGTGTAGAGGCGTCTCATGACTCCACTATTCATTTTTATTCAGGTGAAGCAGCACCAGCTGCAGTATACGTACGTTACACACAGTACTTAAAACTTTAAAAACTTGTTCAGTGTTTGGTCAAGTACATATTTATGTTCTCGATAATTACATGTTGGTCTCCCTTCAATACAATGTAAGTAAAATGAGTAAGGTTCATGCAACCAAAGGCAAATTTGACTTGAGCAGTCAAACAGCTTTTTTAGACAGTTTTTAGTTTTATTAAAAAAGAAAATACATTTCATTTTAATACAACGTATTTCAGACAGTGAAAATGAAGACAATAAACAAAACAAGTCAAAGACCGGCTAATTTATTTAGAAATAGTTTATTTAGTGCATTTCTAGTTTGTCCACAGTAGGAACCAAAATATTAAGTAAATCTGTGCTCACATTGGTTAAAATGGTTCTGGTTCTGGTCCAACAACATTGGTCCACTCATGTTCTGGTGCAATACTATTGGTCCAGCAGTGTTCCCACTCCTCTCGCAGTTTCATATGTTCACTAGTGTTCTGGTACGACACTGTTGGCTCACTAGTGTTCTCTTTTGGTCAGGAACACGTATGACCAGAAAAAAAAAAAAAAAAGGACCCTCGGCATGCTGCTACTGAGCAGAGGTCCACAAGCTTCCATGCAACAACAAACAAACAAACAGCAAGGGACAACAACAACCAACGGAAAGGGGAAAAAACAGCATTGCTTGTAAGAAGTAAGCATGGAAGCATATACAGTAAACCTTTTTTATACCTGCTAAAGCCCTCAGGTGGTGATATACAACAGATCTTAAAAAGGTAAAATCCCCCCCCCCCGACCCAGACACATGCGTGCGCGCACACTCGCTCTGGTTTGCCCACACACACACACAACACACGCACGCTCTCACACAGGCGCACCTGCATGCAAACAAATGATCAGTCCTTATAAGTGTACAAGGATACGTTTGTCATTTTTAAAAATTATGACTTAACCCCATGAGCTCTGTGTAAACATAGCATACGGTAGATTAGATAAAGACTCCTTTCCTTCCTTTGTCGCTGTCTATCTCTCATGCCTTTTCACAGCAGTAACTTAGTTAATACTTGTACTCTTTGGTTCTCTGTAACAGTCTTATTATCGCACTATGTGACTGACTGACTCTATCTATCACGCTTTTTTTGTAAGACCTTGCTCCCTTGTTCTCTCTGGTTATTATACAGCAGGAAGAGGAGTCGAGGGAAGAGTTCTGCAGGTCCTGTCCCTCTGCAGACCAGAGCGGCAGTGCCAGGTCGATTGATTGTCCTTGATTTATTTACATCGTAGTCAGTCACAGTGGGCTCCGTGAAGTGGAAGAACACATTCCTGTCCTCGCTTCCTCCTCCTCCTCTTGCCCCTCACCAGCCTGATGTGTGGGCATGTCGGCCTGAGATCTGTAAGTGTGTGTGTGTGTGTGTGTGTGTGTGTGTAGGTGTATGTGTGAGTGTGCGTGTGAATTGTTAGGGGCTAGGATAAGTCATTGGTACTGGGCGATTTCCCTCCTCCGTTAAGTATAGCCGACGCGCTGCGGCTCTTGGTTGGTGTGCCACTGCCTGACCTTGAGAGTTCTGTCAGGTCATGGAGAGATGGCTCCCTATACATGGCCACTGCGTACACAGACACACACACACACACACACACACACACAAACGTTAGATTTTTTTCAACTGACAGGAATAAATAAACAACACTTAACAAACTGTTATTTCTGAAAAAAGCAAAAGACTCCTTTTTGTACTTAACCCTTAATTACCCAAGTTTGGCTTTTAGAGGCATAGGGAGCAATCAGCAAAGGAACAATTATTTTTATCAAGTTTTGTCAAGGACTAGTGATGATCTTAGGGGCCTCTAGCAGGGACATGGACTCAAGCTGATACGAGAAACTAGATGGTGTGAAACTTCCAAAATCATGACTGGTCCTCTCTAGTGTCTGTTCTTGTTTGTCTATTATGGGCTACTGTAGAAACATGGCAGGTCAACAAGGCATCAAAAGTAGAGGAGGACCCAGTTGATGAAAGGACCTCTTTCTAAAGCAGTGGTTCTGATCTGGTGGGTCGGGACAAAAAAGTGGATAGCAGAGTAATTTTCAGAAGGTCGCCAATGTTTGCCTGAATTTATTTATTTTTTGTTGCAAAAGTCTATGCTTTCAAAACATGTTCTGTCTCTCTGCTCTGTCACAGTGTGTTCCATCTGCACTAGTTTTCATCAAAGAAATCTTAATGTGTCCTTATTTCACGTTGAGGAGGTGATAGTGGGTCCTGAGGCTAGACCAATTAAGAACCACTGATCCAAAGCAACAAAACCTAAACTATTAATATTTGTAGGTGCTTACATACAAATGAAAACAAATCATAGAATGCTGAATTCATCAACACATTTATTTATCCATAAATCTTATTGACTGCTCCTTTGAGATGGAACCTTTAAAAAACAGTCCAATTACACAAACAGCAGGTTTGGGGCACGAGTTGAATTCATTTGCAGTCCTCTTTGTGTCCATCTGATGAATCTTAATCCAATAATTGCTCTCTTTGGCTCTGTTTGTGTGCCTACTATCTCCTTAGGGAAATATCTGGCTGTTTAGATGCTAAATGCTACACTGAGTTCGCCAGCTCTCTTACTATCGTGCTGTCTGCTTTTTGGTTTCGAGCAGGCAGCATACAGCAGGTTTTTAGAGCCTTTTCATAGTGATCTGCTGCCTGTAGCATTAATGTAGTCATTATGAATTTTTGAATATTAATCAAAAGCAATGTAATGTTTCAATGTCTTGTTTTTTCAGGTCTTTTCCTTATTACTCTATTTCTAAAATCCTTTTACTCATGTACTCACAAACGGATATACAAGCAAGGTCTCCTGTGGATAAATCACATAATATAATATTAAATATTCACAAACTGTGTAGGCAGTTGATGTTCTTCCAAGCAGAACATTTTGATAATACTCTGAGATTCTTAACACTTGATAGTCTGAGTTTTGGGTGAGCTCAAAGTAAACTGCACAGTACTGCCACAAGAACATGAGTAATACTGTTACTTATTCAATATGATTGAAATGTAACACTTAATCTTGAGCACAAACAACGCGTTTTAGGCATTGACGCACTTCACAGCTCCCAAAGCTATCAGTGAGAAGATTTTATACAAATGTAATGAGACAGAATTTTGGTTGATCATGTAAGAGATGGCAGAATCAGTGCTTTTTCAGTCTGATCCGGCTCTATTGGATAAATGTGGGGTAATGCATTTTATCATTCAGAGCCAGGCAGTCTGATAACTGTGATGTTTTTATTGTCATGATGCCAGGGAGATGCCATTGTCAATCAAATGTCCTCCAGTCCTGATAGAGCGCAACAGTTTTCAATGCTCACTTTTTCAAACAGTAACTGAGGATGTTTGCCTTAAATTGACACAAGTCATGAAGCATCAAAAATCCCCTATAAATATGCCTTTTTTTTCACAGTTGTCATGTTTTGACGAGGTACAGAAATGCATGTTGCATGCAGAAAGATGATCTCTGACTCTGTTGTTTAACTTTTACATTTCTAAATTGTTGTGTATCATTTCACTCCTAACTTTAGTTTGTCTCAGTCTGTGTTGTACTGCACAGTGCTTAAGTGTTTCATCTCCTTTGTAGTCTTACCTTTGAGTGGTTTGGGTATAAAGTGTGCTGCTGCTTTGTTCTTCTTGACGTGGTTCCCCTTCATGATCCCGCCATCCTTGTTGAGTCCGAGGTACCAGGCCCGACCTGAAGCCTGCTGCCGGTACAGCATGGAGGAGTAGGTGACGTAGTAGTTCTCAAACACTGACTCCTTGAACTTACACTCTGGGGTAAAGTGTTCCTGAGGAGACAACATGACACATTTAAGAACAAACCTGGAAAGACAGGTGACATGAAGGTAATCTAGTTAGTAGATATAAAGAGGAGAGAGGGTTAGCTGCAAAGGAGAAGTAGAAAAAAAGGGTTTGAGTTTTATAATATAAACTCCATCAAAATGTTTTTTTAATCATTCTTCCACCAGTATATATACATCCATCTCTTTAGATCATTATCTCGGCCAGGCTATAGTCTCAGAGAACAAACTGCACCAACTTAGGACAGCTGACATTTGCATTTCCTTATTCCTGCATCTCCATGGCAACCGGCTACTCCCTTGAATACCAACCAGCCCAGTGAGAGAAGGATGGTGCCCAGAAAGATACAGAAAAAATACTTTTTTTCGACATCATCCATTTATCCTGTAGACATTTTAATTACGTTTTTTTTTTTGTATGATTGATGCACGTTGTATGTACAGTACTATTAAATATCAGATGTGAAGATCAAAAACAAGTTAAATCAAGTGTTTTGACTGAAGCAAGTTAATCCAACTGTGCAGGAGTGGACATGACGGGTCAGGTTATTGTTTACGTGCCTGGTTGTTATTACATGGAGCTGTGTGTCATTTTTCTATTTCCTCTTTTTTAGTTTTCATCTTTTCGCCTTACATGCTGGTTTAGATTGCTCCAAGAGTTATTTTTGTTGATTCTCTTTTGTTATTGCTTCTACACCACCCACCACCACCGCTCAGGAGCTAAAGTGAAGCACTTAATACAGCTTACTGCAGCCAACAACGCCTTCTGACCGGCCTGAGAAGATATATGCACAGCGGGGATGCATTTGTAAATCTAGCCAAAAGAAAAAAGCATAAAGGCAAATTTCAAGGAGCTGTTTTTGCAAAAGGACACAAAGTGATCTTTCTATCAAATACTATGTGAATGGAGATAAACAAAAGGAGGCTTGAGGGTGATGTGAAATCAATCCTGCGAGGCCACAGTATCAGCGGGCAGATGAGGGAGGCTCAGACAAAAGATTATAAGAGCCAGTGGCAGCTGACTCACGACGCGGCTCTGCGGTTCAAGTATTGATACGATGATAGGAGGATAATGAGAGTGGTCACACTGATAGAGGCTGCTTCATTACTCAACCCGACTCAAAGACCAGGTTTTAGTCTCTATGCATTCCTAATGATGAAGATGATACTGACGGCCATGATGGTGTGTGACCTACAGAGGTGTAGAGAAAGCCTTCGTTGTTCATCGCCAGATACAGTTTGGTCTGGACGCCCTGGATGGCCACCACGCGGAGCCCCACTGGGATCAGGTTGAACACGGCTACACATACACACACAATACACACAATACACACACAGCAAACAAACAAGCCAGAGGGAAAAAGAGAGAGAAAAACTCCTCATCAATATCAATGTAGCATCTGGTTTGTTGACACCATCATTTCGCCTCAGGGACGCTTTATCACAAGATATCTAAGGGACCGAGGCTACAGAATAACACGAGTGATATAGAGACTGGTAATATGTCTTGGATTAAAAAGATAAGAACATTCATCAGGCATGCAGGAAAACCAGGTTTATGTATACACTTGGCAGAAGAAGGAAAAATATCAACAGAAGAGCCAAGAGGCAGAGCTGCAGCTGTGCTATCATCTTTCTTTACACTATAAACTTATCTGTCGCTATTTGTTCTATTAACTTGAGAATGCCCATCACGACTTGACAAATCCAAATAATTACATTTATGAGGAAAATAAGGGAAATTGAGTTTGACATTTTGCTTGACAACTTACTCAAGCAATGCGAAAAAACACTTTTGGATATTTGTCCTACTTTATGATCAATCAACTCGTCTTTTCAGAATGGGAACAAAGACGGGTCTCTTTAAACAACATCACAAAGGGTAAAGTCCAGTTTGTTCTGATATGGCGCGACATAATCAAAAATAAAGAGCAAGTACAGTGCCGCTAACATATTCAGGCTTATTGACACTGTAGCTTCAAGATGCTTGAAGGACGTCAGTTTGTCATTTTGCAGCACAACTCAGAGACATACGGTGATCTAGTGAAACAGTGTTAAAGCTGTTCGGGCTTTAAACTCTTAGATTACAGTGAATATGGCCTCTGTAAACAGATATCTGCATATGAATGCAGAATTTGCAAACAAGGGACAAAATGTTGGTATGAAGGCCTTCTGGTGTCTGTTTGTAGAAAGCAAATCCTGTTTGAGTGGGCTGCAAAACTGTCAGTGAGTGTAGAGAGCTAAAGAGGTGGAAAACACAAGCCAAAAACACAATATAAGACCCTTTCTACACATACAGTCCTGAAAATGCATTGAAATTTTGAGCACAGCCTTCATGCGACATTTTCCTAAATTGACCTTTCACATATATCCCTCACAATATAATATGTGAAAGTATTTGTGTGTATGTGGGGGACATCTATGCACACATGCATGCATGTCTACTTTTTTTAAATATATTTTTAAAAGAAGTCTGTAATCTGTTGTCCTTAGATGCTGAGTCACCATCATATTACTGTATCATCCACTGATTTTTAAACTCAGGTAAAAACAAGGGGAGGTAGACAGGACTGAGCTCAGGTTATATTCGAGAATATCTGAATGCATGAAGGCTTCACGATGCAATGTACACTGTATATAATATCTACTACAGTCCCTGCATGTTCCTGTAAATTAATCAACGTAACTTTACTGAAAAGATCAGTAATCAAAGCCCTTTACGGCTCACTCCCTACTTATCCCTACTTCCTGCCAGTCACTGGCTGTTATTGCAGCGACTCTCGTCTACTATGACGTCATGTGCATACTCTCTATTGACAGTATAAACAAAGCATGTCAAAACTGGTACTGGTGAGCATGAAATAGTATGAATACTATGAAGCAGCTTTAATATAAAAAACTGCTCACTTGCAGAGATTTTTTCTGAATATTACAGAACCTGTTGCATCTACACATCATTTTTTACCATATTTTACTGGGGGGTTGGCAAGAAAAACATCTTGAAAATGATGAGAAAATCAGGGGGAACACTTTCATCCAATAACAATTTTTACCCCACCCAAAAAATATGGGGACTTTTTCAGAAGAGCAATGCATGTGTGGACGGTCTTCAACAACTGACGGAAAAATATTGACCTTTTTTTAAATTCTACAAATCAGAACCTGAAAAATTGTCTAATTCAAAGGATTTTCCAGGGATGTGATAAAGGCTCTAGAGTGCTTTTAAAGATACACGTTTTTGTGTGCATCCAAAGATGACATCATAGCATTCATGCTATGATCATATTTTTTATTTTCCACTGTGGTTTGCATTCAGTGAGCACAAGCAATGAAATGATTGATACGTTTCACAGTAAAAGCTCTGCAGCAGAGGCGTAATTATTTCAGACAGTTTGATGACTCAGTGCCTTGTTTAATTATATCAATTTAGGCACCATGTTTTTTTTTTTATAATGACTGGTTAAATGGATACTGGATTACATGGATTACTATTTAAATCCAGTTATGATCGTCTGGTTTTATGTTGGTGGGCCTTTACATGATGTATACACAATGTAACCATCTAATTAAAGAGCACACATTCTTTAGCGCTGCTTTTTTATCTGTTTTCACACAACAGTTGGTGGCCTAAGAAGTGGCAGAGATTAATGTGTGAAGCAGAAAACGCCAACTGTTCACTCGAAGGAGAGTGATCGTCGTCTGAACCACGACAGCAGAAGTGAATTAGCCGTATCCATCACACATTGTAGCCTGTGCATTTTTTTTTGTGTGTGAGAGAAAAAAGAATTAGATATGGCAAGAGAAATGTATTATCTTCACTGGTTCACTTCAACCTGGTGTCTTTCATTAGGTCACACATTTGAACCTGAGAATGTATCCTTTATTGATTTCTTTAACAAGGAAACATTTAACACAGATAGATTGCCATCTGACCTTTGGAGGGAAACCGGCACCTGTTTACTAATTAAATGAACACTTGACATGTTGTCAAGTGAATGTCTGAGTGAAACCTCCACATCAGACAGATGTCCACAGGGTGAAGCTTATCACAAAATTGGATTTGAATTGGTTTTGGATGAGAACTGCAAAATGGGCAAATGGGAATTAAACTAAATCACACCTTGCTAGATATCGCGCTTTCAACATGTTGAAATACTCTGCTGTAGCTCAGAGTAATATTAGAATCAAAAGAAAGGTTTGTGTCAGTCACTAATCTACATTTATAGGTGTCAAACCTCTTGGCTTTCCCTCATGTATTTATCTACTTTTTTTATACCAGAAATTAATGCATAGTATAAGGCATGCTATTTAAATAGTTTCATTGGCACAATACACATTTCTCTTTCCATTTCTAATAAGTTTAGTTCTCTAAAGTTGTTTATAACACTAGTTAACCTGTGTTTATTGACAGAAATGTGTCTTCCATGGTCAAAGTTATTTTCTGTACCAGAAATATCAAACATTTGCTGGTTCCTGAGGCTAAAATGGGAGATTCGATGCCTGTTTCGCAACATATTTATTAAATGCTTAATCTGTAGGTTTTAAACTGTTGTTCGGGTAAAAGAAAAAAAATTAAACCTGTGTAATGGAAACCTTTTGATTGCCATCATTATCATAGGTAAAGAGTTGGACTTACCATATGTGCTATCTTCATCCTTGGTTCCATCAATGGTGCCGTCAGGCTGCATCTGCAGCTGGAAGCCCTGTCGACTGGAGAGCCTGGTCACAATGCCCTTCAACTGGGGCTCTGAGAAGAGGAGAGGAGATGGGAAACATTGACTGCATGCATTCCTTAAAACGGTCATGTGATCATATGAACCAAAACCAGCAGTCTGCAAGAAGCTGGAAGTGTCAGAAGAGAAGCTGTTTATGTTTCCATCACAGGGCCTTCTGGGCCTGGGATCGATCCCTGAACCCTTAACAGTGTACACTGTACACTGTGGCCCACACCTAAGTCCCATCTTACCTTATGTAAGATATGTAGCATAATATGAGCTCATGAATATACCGAAGTAAGGATCTCTATTATCCAAAATTTTTATCAGCTACACACACATGCTACTCTGCAATGGACCTCTAAAAAGTTGTTTACGTGTGATGCTTGTGGCTTCATGCAACAGGAGAGTGTCAATGAAGTGATGAAGGAGAAGCCTGAATAATGGGATAAAATGGTGTTGGTCGGCGGAGGTGATGGTGATGGTACTGCTGCTGGTGGTTGTGGTGATGATGATTGGGTGGGGGTTAAAGCCCATCTCTCCCCTCACTCTCGGACCTGGTGGTCGCCTTCTCTTCCGTTTCTTCCTTGATCCAAACAATTTAACACGCGAGAAGACGTTCAGCTTGCTCGGCTTCTCGTTGGTGCCTTTGCTGTTGCTCGGGCTGCCGCCGCCGCCGCCGCGGCACGCGTTTGCCTTCTCGCGCTCCCTCGCCTGCCGCTTCTGGCGGATCAGGGAGCTGGCTATCGCCGCTGCCCGGGACATGTTCCCACGGTGGAGCGAAACAAGGCTGTGCGCCCCGGTTGAAGAGTAAGTGGGGGTCGCGGATAAGGCGTTACGGGGTAGCGGGAAAGTCTACGCCACCCACAGCTCAGTTCGCATCACACACCGGACGCTGCAGTCTCACAGATATCCGTGATTTTAAAATCCGGCCACAATCATCCATCATCAGTGCGTCCATGCGCTTCAAGGAAGTCGTTAAACAAATCCAGTAATGTGCCAAACTGCGAGCCTTAACGACACCGCCTCATATCCCCCCAAAAAAAGGGTTCTGAGTTGCAAAGCTGTCTGCTTCCCCCCTCAGGTGATTCTTCGGGCTGTCCCGGAAGAGGGGAGCTGGCTGCAGAAGGATCTAGTCCCGGGTCCAAGAGGCGAATCAACAGCTTACGGACGTTGGTTTGAACGACACTGGAGCTTGTTGTTGCTGCTCACTGCAGCTGCTGCCGCTCTGCGCCGCTCCCCCGGTACTGCTCCGTAGTTCGACGCGCTCCGTGACACAAATGCAGCAACCGGAATGTTTGTCAATGAAACAGCTCGGAGCCGGTTCAGAGAGAGGAGAAGGATCATGATGCAGCCGTGCCGTTCATAAAACTGCTGCAGCCCTCCCTGCCCGCCCCGAGGAGAACGAAGAGAGAGAGAGAGGGGGGGGGAGCTTCTGTTGGTATGTGTGTTGGGGTGTTAAAGAGGGGAATTTTTGCTTATTCTTTCGCATAGGGCACCTGTAACCCCGAGCCCCACGTGGCATGATATTTACATGTTTAATCATACAATGATGTGTGATAGGCAGGGAGATTGATTGGAGGGGAGGGGGGAGGGGGTGGAGGGATGGAGAGGGATGTAGGAGGAGGAGTGAATGGAAAAAAAACTGTCAGAAAAAAAGAGGGAGCTAGGAGACAGACAGGTGAATGAATGAGAGGAAAAATAATGGAAAGAGGGGGTGGGGGCCGGAGAAAGAAAATGAGATATTGAGTGAGTTGTGTATGTGAGTGTGATAGAGAGAGCTTGAGAATATACAGCCTACAAATAGATTAGAAAAATAGAATGATGGATGAAAGAGGGGAGGTACAAATCTAAAAGAGGCAAATGAGCAAGAGGACAGGAGGGAGAGAAAAAAGGATTGCGTAGAGATAGAAAGAATAATGGTGATAGAGATAAAAGAAGCTTCAATAAAAATTATGGGAAAATAAGAAATAAAGAGAGAGAAATTGAGTAATGAGAGAGTTGGGGGGGTGTGAGAGAGAGAGAGAAATTGAAAATAGAGAGGGAGGGAGAAAGGAGGGGCTCTTCTCTTATTTTGGTGCAGAGGTTTACTCCTGCTGACAAGCTGCAGCAAGAGAGGAGAAGGTGAAAAACCGAGCAGCACTTCAGCGTGGATGAGTTGTGACATTTTCTCAATGTTCACATAGCAGTCAAGGCAGACACACACACTCACACATGCATGCATGTCTTCTGGCCACAGGCAGCCCCCACAGCAGACAGCTGCACAGCTGTCAGAGAAAGACAGCTACACTGGCGCATGGCAACTGCAACTCCAAATGGTTCTGCATTAGGAGGAGGACAAGGAGGTGGATGAAGACTCGCAGCAGAGGTCGACCTGTGAGCACCTGGCGCCCAGCAGCAGGCGCAGCCGATGCATGCTGTTCCACTGTGGGAAAAGTGAGAGAAAATCGATGGCTAAAGATGAAGGAGGATGTCTTCAGCAGTAAATTAGGCAACTGAGGCGGAGGTGAACTCAGTGTGCTGCAGCCCACTGTGGAGATAAAGCAGTGGTTGGAGGGGAAAGTGATGAACTGTGGACAGAAGCTGGGTTCAGAACTTGGTCACTGAGTCGGAATCGTTTGGCATGAAGGAGCTGAGGAGCCTTATGAGTAGGTAAGCCCCATTTAAATGAGCTGGTAAATGTAGTTTTTGTGTGAATGTGAAGCTCAACCTGCAAGCTATGAAACTGCAGGGATACTTCAGCCATAAAGGATTCCATAACTAATCCATGATGTCATCTGAAACATCCAAATATGTGAGCAAACGTGTTAAAACCACTGTAATGAAATGCATGAAAGCTAAGCCCTTTCCTTCATCATTCATTTATGACATCCTTTTAAAAGCTAACCACATGTCCCTAAAAGCACAAGCCAACACACAGATAAGGAAACACAATTTCATTATACAAGCTGCAGGGAAAACATACCATATAGAACTGCAAATTCTTAATTTCCTTTGCTGTAAATTTGCAATCAACTAAAATTCAAATGTATACAAAAAAAGGAAACCAATAACAAAATGGAATGATGAACCAGAACAAAGGCACAAAAAACTAGTATACTTCCAAGATTGAAAAACAACGCTACTGAAAAAACACTTTAAATTATTTTTGTGTCAACAACTATAACATACCCCTGTAAGAATTTTGAAGTTATGGCAATGATAAGCATTTAAGCTGTTGGACCCAGTGGGTAAAAACTTCAATGATTGTTTGGAGCTCTTGCGCCCCCTACAGGCAGTGACATGTCAAGAAAAAAACTTGGAGGTGAGAGGTAATCCTGACGCAGAAAAATAGAGTCTATTTACCACAGACACCCGCAAAGAGTCCTTACACTGTGTGTGTGTGTGTGTGTGTGTGTGTGTGTGTGTGTGTGTGTGTGCGCGCGCGCGCGCAACCACTCTTCTGTAATTACATCAGTTACACACTTTGCGGAAAACCACTGAGACTTTTAGAAAGTGTTAGCCATGGAAAGCTGCACAGAAATACACGTTAAACGGTTAGTCTTGTTTTTTTAGAGGAGAAAATATTACAACTCGCCTTGAGGGTCAACATGAAGCTTGAAAGAACGCGCAAAAAGCTTTGTTACAGGTGCTCGGCAGGTTTGGTGTAAATTATTTAAACAGTGCTTCCAAAATATTGCTATTGTGTTTTTTTTTTTTTTTTTTTAATCTTTAGTTCAGAAATGATTTCAAAGTTGCCTTGTGAAATATGCCCTTCAAGATCACTTTAAGATTTTGTTTTTGCAAGATGCCAATAATAAATAAGAATATTATGAGACACCAAAGCGCATCATCTTTTAAAGTGACTATACGTCTATTAGACGTTATTTAATCTATTTTCCGTTTCATCGTGTGCAGCACAAGGGCGCGCCCGGTGCTGCTTTCAGCACCATGGACAGCGCTTCAAACTGCCCACACGTTTAAAACAGAAATTAACTGACTTTAAGTGAATTGCATAAAGACATAAAAGATCATAACATATTTTGAGTTAATTTTTAAGTCTCCTCTTTATCTAAAACACATGCAAAACACCTTATCATGGACTACAGAAGATCCCTTTGGAGTAAAATACAGCGTGTTGACCAGGTACACCGTTCTTGCAGCAGCATACTCCCAAAGCACAGAGTCGCACTAAAAGTTCAATAACTTCCGCAAAGATTTTTTTTTTTACAGAAGAACAAAATCCCGGATTAACATGGATCACTGAATCGCTCCCCTCGGACATACCTGAGGTGGATCGTCGGAGAGGGAAAGTCATGCTGCGCCCGTGGAGGTCCGGAGCTTTGTGCTCGCGACTTTTTCGCACTTCCTGTTGTACGCTACCCGACGAAAAGAGGAGGAATTACTGAAGTTCAAAGTA
Source organism: Symphodus melops (assembly GCF_947650265.1). Taxonomy (NCBI): domain Eukaryota; kingdom Metazoa; phylum Chordata; class Actinopteri; order Labriformes; family Labridae; genus Symphodus; species Symphodus melops. Next base: position 14,236,725 of record NC_136701.1, read on the forward strand.
GAGACAATTCTCTATGGTATTGGATCCATTAAGGCCGCGCACATGGCGTTTGACTTGAGATCATTACAGAACATTAGAGGCCATTAGGCCTTCGGAAGCGGTCATTAATGATTCATCTCAAGGCCCCGCTGATCTGGCACAACAAGAGAAGGAGGGAGCCAACAGGCCGGTCCCAAGTCCAAGAAGCAATCCAGGAGGAATAGTACGCGCGTGTGTATGTGTGTGTTAACAGAACTGTGACATACCACTACAACAGACCTGTCCGGAAACACACATTTCAACATCTTATATTGACATACAATGAGGACTTTCTATTGGCCTCCCAACTGCCCCTCACTTTAACAAAGTTCCCTCCATCATGATACAAAAAAAATACAAAGCCAAAGTTCTTCATTGCAGATAAAATAAAGCCATTGTTATCTTTTTTTTATGTGTATGATTTAACTTGTTGCAGGCTTCAATGCTGAGGAGTTGTAGATGGGAATTTTCAGATTTTTCTTTAAATGAAAACAGAAAATATTCATCAAAAAAAGTTGCTCTTACAAAACCAAACTGTAAAAGCTGTAACATGCTGGGCATTGTTATGATCAAGATATCTTTTCTGCCTTTGTGATGCATCAATCCTTAGTCAAATTGACAGAGTGATTGGGCCTATAAGAACTGAAACTGAATTAAACAGAATATAGCCTGACTCCTGTTTCCATTTTGAGAGGATTTAAAAAGCTACAACGCTATACAGCTGCAGTTGATTCTATTTGCATGATAACGCTCTTTCCCCCCCCCCCCCCCCCAAAAAAAAAAAAAAAAAACCTCACCTTAAAATCATAGATTTATAAATTATGTTCAGTAGAGAGACAAACTTACACAGCTTCCAAACATATAAAAACGCTCACCTCATAGCTTTACACTATAGCCTATCTCTCTGCGGTTATAGGCTATCATCAATTCTCACAATTGAAGCACATTATTTAGTAACCACACTCAGACAAACGCTGCTGGTCCAGGATTACACACAGTCTCTACATAGCCACACATAACCGTCTATCATTAGCCCATTACGTTGTTGTGCTTCCTGTGAAGCAGCCAGCCAAACACAACAGCATCCAGAGATGATAAAGATATTGTTACAGATAGCCTAGAGTCTACAGTATATACAGCAGGGCAGGATGCTGTAAAAGTTTGCAGATGGCAATAAAGCAGGATGTTGTAGCAGAACATGTACACTCAGCAATTTGAAAAGTGAATTCTTTAGAAAAAGCTGTGTCTAAGTTATCTTTGAAATAAATGTGCTTTGTATATTTCTGTGAGGCTGCAAAACAATATTTTCAGGGAAACAATCTTATCATTATTTCTGCACATAGCATCGTCATAATTATTGTATTATTGCTTCCTGTGATCAGGAAACAACTCGATTAGATCAAGCAGATTGTTGGACACGGTTTTCCTGTGTTTGTTTTTCTTTCCTTCTTTTGGTTATCTTTTTGTTTCAGATCGACTGCAGTGTCATGAACAAACACAAAGGGCCCTCTAAAATAGCTTTGTAGCTTTGGCTTGAAATAGCAGACCTCAAAGATGGCAGCAGGTAGAGTTTGGCAACGGCTTCCAGGCCAATAGCCTGGGCAGACAGCCAACGGCTAATCAATGGAGCATTTTGGATATCATCAGCTGTCATTCACTACCAGTGATTCAAATAATTCGCCACTAGATGGCGCCAAATTATCAGCTAGCAAATAAAAAGAGAGCGCTGGTGATAATTGCTAAGTATGTTTCTCGGCTATTCAAGGAATCCTCAGTCTTTTTTTTTTTTTTGCACATGATTTAAATACGTGTGCAACTTAACCAGAATGTTGAATGTTTTTAAGATTTCATTATGGACCTACACACTATATCTAGAGATCTAGATCTATTGGGTGGTTGTATGTTTTTCTTGATATAAACGGGCTCCTATCTCTTCGTGTGATACATTAAAGAAGGAAATCAACTTTATAATGTTTTGTATAAAAATCAGGGTTCATAAAGAATAATGTCTCTATACTGAATCACTTCCCCCCCCCCCCCCCCCCCCCCACACACACACACACACACCAACAGTTATAATCCCCATCTATAGACCTAATCTCCTTAAGAACAAGATGTTAATGAGGTCTTGTTCTACCCAAACTTAATCCTTATTGCTACCATTATTATATACAGAACACTACAAGGTGACATATCACCCGAATTCCTGTCAAGGGGAAGTTTGTCATTGCTGGATATATTTAAATCAAAAAGTCAAACACACTTGACACATTTTTACAACCGTGAGATCACATACTTCTTCAGTCTCCTTTTTTTCTTTAAGTAACTGAAAAAGTATCTGTTTAACTCAACATATGTGTCCCCTTTTATGCACGCTTTGTCTTGAGAGTGATTCTATTTTAGGTCATCCAAAAAAATACAAACGCTCAGCAAAATACTAATATCTAAACAATGTGTTGCACCAATGTATAGATTAGGTAATGAGTCATCTCTGTGCTCTCTTTGAATGTTGTCTCCTTCAACTAAAATGGAAACTTGGTTCTCTGTTATTGTACACACTGAAAACAGCCTCCCTTAAGATGTGTTGAGTCACCAGTGTAAACTTTAATAGCCGATATCATGTCTCATAAAAGTAGTTTATTTGTGTAGTTTTGCAGTAAATGAGTGCATGTTGTGCTGGGATCCATCGACATGGCATGTTCTGTCTGTCAGGTAGGTTTATCATCCTATAAATCACTCCTTCCTGTTTATTGACTTGGTTTTGAAGAGGTGGTTTGTATGCTTTAAAGGTGCTTTATGAGTTAAGGTCACAATAAATAAGGTTTATTGCTATTTTGCGTCCAGCCACCAGTGTCAAGTGAACACTCTATTGCTATATCCATCCATAAACTGTATAGGCTATGTATCAACCCACTGATTCAATTTTGTAGCAGAAAAAGTGTAAATCATTATAACTTAGAATCTTTTTCCAGCGTAAACTCTGACCAATAAATTATTTATCGAGCTATGTCTAGTTATTTTATCTATTTATATTTTACAGTGTCTGCTTTACCGAGTGTTCATTCATTGATAGTTTTTAGGATGTACAGTTTTATGTGACTCTGCAAAATCTTGATAATATACCCGAAAGTAAACTTAAGGGAATAAATTGCACTCTGCAGCCCAGATAGGGATTGATCACCATAGATATAAACACAATATATGTTAAATAAATATTTATACATGTATATGCACACACACACACACACACACACACCTAAACACACACACACACACACATGCATACATACATACATACATACATACATACATACATACATACATGCATACATACATACATACATACACGCATACATACATACATACATACATGCATACATACATACATACATACATACACGCATACATACATACATACATGCATACATGCATACATGCATACATACATGCATACATACATACATACATACATACATGCATGCATGCATACATACATACATGCATACATGCATACATGCATGCATACATACATACATGCATACATACATACATACATACATACATGCATGCATACATGCATACATACATACATACATACATACATACATACATACATACATACATACATACATACATACATACATACATGCATACATGCATACATACATACATATATTCACACAATCAAAGGGGAAAACCAGACAAATGCATTAAACATTTAGCTGTTCTGAATTCCTTTGTCACCTGTTGTGTATCTCTAACGCGAAAAACAAAGTTCAAAATATTTGGTGGCAAAGTTCAAATAATTAACTTGGCTAAACATGTCTTCGCCTCAAACCACAGGGGGCGGTAATGAGTCTTTTTTTTGGGGGGGGGGGTGAACCCTTTTTAATGAAGAAGAAGATGTCGCGTTTGGAAAACATGGACAAGTGGAAGTGACTGAGGTGAGAGTCGAGCACGATGTATTTGCATGGTTTTAGATAGTATATTTTGATGTAATATGTAATACAATGTCAAGAGCAAACACTGACTGCTTTGTTTGTCAAATGTTCGTCCTGATAACGTGCTTACCGAACAGCACAAAGCCACTTTCTTTGTTTTCTTACCAACTTTAAACTAGTTTGAGGTTAAACATCTGACTGATCCAGTAGTTTATTTACTGTTGTCTAACATTTGAAGAGGTACTTTTGACTCTCTCTTTCTATTTGGACTCATTTTGACCTTAAAGGATTTCTATCTTTCGAGGCTGATAATTGATTCGCTCCATCAATGAGTAGACTACTTTTAAATAAATAATACGAAGGCCAGAGAAACCGGCTTATTTGTTAAACCCTTTCTCGTGTTACTGTATCTAATGCTTTGTGTCTTTATATTATTTAATTATTGGGCTTTCACAGTGTTTTCTGATTTGTAATTATTAGCCTGCCATCAGCTTTGTTGTAAAGAGATGTGTGTTTTTGCTGACTTCAAGTGTGTTTAGCTGACTCAGCTCATTTGGGACCAATACCGTTTTTTACAGTCTATCATGCAGACATACAGAGAGTAACATTTACTAGACATACACTCTTCAAATGTACTCACGTGGAGGTCGTATAAAATGTTTTACCACATAAACTAAATCTAAAATCATTGGTTAAAAAAAAGCCAGCGGAATCGAAAATTAAGATATTTCAGGTGGAATTACACAAACATTTTTTTACAGGGGGGTATACTATTGAGGCTACTTTATTCAATTAGCCATCCACAATCATAAGGATTCATCAACACTATCCCATGGGTGCATTTTCTTACTCATTGTGTTACTGCAAAACCAATGTTAGATGGATTTCCACCATCAAGCATTCTATCATGCGTTTGTAAAAACATTTCTACTGTCACTAATGCTTATTACACCTCTGTTTGGTGTTATTAAAATCCATGGATGTGGTATTTTTTGTGCCTTTTTATGAATGGGTGCGGGTCATATGCATAGATTATGATGCACACGCACTGGGAGCTTGCGGGCAACACCCTTTTCTGTCTCCATGGCAATGAGTTTCCCAGTTTCCATTGCGGTGTGTCGCGCGTCAATTTTATTGCAACCCAGAGAGAATAGAAAAAAAAATGTGTGTATTAAAACGCTGAAATTAGATGCTTGGTACACAAATTCATCTTTGGGGAAATAATAGCTTCATTCAGTGTTTAACAAGATCGGCATTTTGGAGGTTTCTTTTAGCACAATATAATAAAGGTCTATGCTTCTTTTACACGCGGATGTAAAGTGAAATGTTGTAACTGCAAAGACATTCAGTTTGTTCAACTGTTCAACATTACCTATACATTATTCTCGGGGCTGTCGCATGTAGCCTACAGTTTGTGTGCCCTGTAGTCTGCTCTAAAGCCAAGTATGCTGATCTCAGCAAATTCCAAGCAGAGGTTGATCCTTTATGGTGGCAACATGGCAAACCGTGACATTAGATCTTTGCTCGTATCATCACTCACCTTTAGCGGCATGGTCCTCTTTGCTTTTCGTTTTTCCGCTCATGGAGCTCCGCTGCTGCTGCTGCTGCTGGTGGTTGAATCAAAGTTTCTGAGAGAGATGAAGGACCGTGATTTTACTTTTTCATCCTCCTCAGGTTTGTTTTTATCCCCTCTTCACACGTCAGTCCTCACACTCCCTCTCGCCGTCCCTTCCTCTGTTCTCTCAGCCTCTTTTTCCACAGCCTGTCCCTGTATGAGAGCCCGTTGTGCCTCCACATGCCACTATGAGCAGGAGCGCTCTTAAATGTGCACGCGCAGAAACTCCCCCCCACACGCGCGCACTGAAAGACAAAGAATGGTTTTATGCACGTGTCACACGAAGCAATAAACATGAACTAAAAACATTTAGCTAATAAACACTGTGTCAGTATGACACATTTGTTCTTTTAAGCGTATCACTAGACCTGCAAACCTTTTATGAACAGCATCGCATTTACTGTTATGATTCAGTTTATTATGATGTGTAATTAGCAGTGTTAAGATCATCGTTGATTTATACTGACTTTAATATAAGCCATAACCTCTTGAAAAGTAAGACCAAAACAACTCTTTATTAATATTTAACTCTTGGCTTATAAGCAGGAACATGTCTTACTATAAGTTGATTGATTATGAGAAAAAGCCCACAACCCTTTATTGTGACAGTTTTATTATGTGAATGGTGGCTTAGGAAAATGTAAAAATGAGACCTCCGTGTTCAAACGTTAGCAGATCATTGAAAAAGGTTTAAATAAATAAGATTAAGATTTTCAATTACTTATCCTAGTCTGTTAGATATAATATATGTATTTAGTCTGTTTCGATGGATCCTACTGAAGAATTAATAGAGCCAACTGTTTCCATACTGTAACGACCAATATGTAATTCAGACACAGTGTTTAAAATTGGTACTGCAATCCAAATCCAAAGCAATGGAGAGAGCTATGGCCCACCCCCTCCTTCCTAGACACCCAGGTTGCCATGTTGTAGACATGGAAGCTTCAGTGTTTAGCCAGCTCTGTGTCGCCCTTGAAGCCTTTCTGTCTTCCGAACGTTCTCAAATTTTCAAAAGCGTCTCCAGTATTAATCCTTGTTTTACCTTGTTTCTGGCCCTGGAGCTTATTAGAAAAATGCCAAGCTCGAATCACCCATGTTGCTTGCCTGCTTTTATATCTGCAACACCTGTTGGTTTGCTGTTTGCCTGGTAAACCAAGGGATCTCTGTTTAGGGGTGTCTTAAAACCGCTCATTCCAGACCCAAATGGAAACTTATGAGGGGGACATACTGACTATTGAATTGTTGCCGGAGAGGCCAGCACTGAAAGATATTTCCTAAATGTGTGATGATCTAATAAGGTCATTCTATGATTTGATTTAGTAGATGTCTTACATTATTTACTCCTTTCATGTTGTGCTTGTTGACATCTATAAAGCATCTGTAGATAAAACACTAATTAAGTTATCACTTACAGCCTATACATTCCTGCTGGGGGGGGGCTAGTTAGTGTGTAGATCCGGACTGAGTATATTCGTATAAGATATGTAGCAATACAAAGACAAGTGTGAGTTTGAACCTAATTGAGTAAAATAAGAACTGTTAGGTTACGATAGTAAGTCACACATCAACCTCTTACCGACTAAAAGAAGGTCATCACACTCAGAAGGTTGTCTTATCCCATATATGCACATCAAGCTGCAGACTCAGCAGTCTGACACTATGCAAATGAGTCACGGTCACTGTATTGATCATTGAATCAATTGATGCTGTAAAATGGCTTTTTTTACTGAGGCAGAAGTAGGATACACACGTACAACATTTCATCCGGTTAGAGTTTGCCTGTAAAAATGTTGCTTCCAGCATATCAGTTTGTTAAACATGATCTCAGATTCAGAAAACGTCATTAATTGTAGAAGGGCTATTCAGCTTTCCAGCCTACAGAGTCATTGAAAGAAGACAGTATAAAGGAAACAAAAAGAAAGCTTTTTCGCTTGAGATTCAAATATGATCACATATCGCCTTTGTTTTTTGTTTCTTTGTTGTTGTTTTTTCCAAAACCAGAAATGTCTTTCAATTGACTCCATCGGCATCTATCAGAAAATTGACTTTACAACTTCGATATCCTGCTGGAAAAGAAATACTACCACTCAGTTTCTGAGACCAATCCGTGACAAAAAAATGTTATTAGTCCTCTGTTCTTTTAAGCTTCAGCTTCTTGTCAGACTATAAGTTGTATTAATAGTGTTTTATTTTCTCCTCTCCTCTTCTTCTGCCTGCAGCTCGCCTTCAAGTTCAAGTGCATTTAGTGAGATCGTCCTCCAGCATCATGTTGTCAGTACTCAGTGGTAAGAAGTCTGTGCAGAAATAAGTTTGCTTTCCTCTCAACACAATTATATTGTAATGACTAATATTACTGCAAACATACGAATAAAGTGTCTTCTAACAGACAGGTGCCATGTGTCTGGATTTATCTCTTGTCTTGATGGTAATCATGAAGTATTTTGTCTTTTGTTTCGAGCTATATCTTGTCTTCTGCTCCTCATACCCGTTGCCTTTTCGTTTACATATGAAGTGATTTTAAACCAGTTAGATAAAGAGATAACGATGAATACAAGGAGCATCTTCATATCTTGCCACTGGGATAATGTGTAGATTCTGACTATTTATGAGAGAGCCACAACATGTGTAGATAATCACAACTGATCAAGCACTGTCATCAGTGTGTCCTAAAAAGCTCAAAGGAAAAATTATTTGAATTTAGTCAAAATAAATGCAATATCTTCCTAAAAATAAGAACAAGAACTTAAAAACAAATAAGAACATATCAAGTTGAGGGAGGGGCGTGAGCGTAGGCTTGAAAAAAGAGAATGAAATCCAGCTCCACGAAGTGTGTACACACAGAAAGCCTAGGTTTCAATCTCTGCTTACTGGGATTTTTAACAGGATCATGTGCATTAAAGAATCGAATTGAATTTGTGTCACCAAACTAACCCTTCAGTGTTGTGCTCATTCTCGCACCCTTTCTAAATCTGCTGTCCTCCCTTAATTTGTCTCATCTGAAAGGTTTATCTGACTCTTGTGTAACAGGTCTGTGATGTCAAGATGTGGTGGCTTTTTTTGACTCCAGCGATGAGCCAGCACAGAAAATCACAGCTGCTCTCTGACCGAGCTCCCCTGAAGGATTACTAATCTGAGATCAGATGCTCTGTTGGAACAAAAAAACTGACACACATGACGTTTAACGTACACACCCCCTGTCCAGATCAAACCAAACATGTTTTTTTTCATGTAGTTATTGAATACAATCAGGTAGTCTTCAAGTTGTTTTTTGACCTCCTTGGTGTAACAGTTGTTTCAGGTTAATTAAATCACACAGACAGATAACTGCAGATAAAGTGTTAGGCATAGAGGTGTTTAATAGAAAGCAGAAAAGCCAGAACACTCAACGTCCTTTACCATCTTTTAATCTGGGCAGATCGGCAGCATACATACAGTATAGTGAATGCAGACAGGATGTGTTTTCCAACAAATCTTATACACAAGAAGTCTTTTTACACGAAAGGCTCAGTTCGATGGTAAAAGTCGACCGTGCAATATCAATACATAAATGCAATAAATAAGGACATAGTTAAACATAGAAAAATATAGAACCCTAAACTACAAGACAAACCCGGACATAATTATTGTAATGTGTCCACTCAGATGTTGTGTAAGCTATATTTAAAATCTTGAATAAGATGAAAAACATGAGTCTGGCTGAATAAAACTCAAAATGACTTCTCATTATAGGAAGCTGCAGCTTTTTAAAACCTCTTACAATCCTGAGGTATATACTTTACAGGCTATTTTTTCCCAGCTCTGTAAGTTGTTTCAGGTCAACATAAACAGTGTTGCATTAACAGGAATAGCTGAGACGTTGACCCGGTGAGTCACAATGGCAGTTAAACAGCCATATGTTTATACTGGGAAGAGAGATGACATTTCTGTATTGATTGGTGACAGTGTGTCATGAAAAAGAGGTCAGTGACTCCGTGCAAGCCTGCTTACAGAGCCCACAGTCCTCATTGTCAAATCCCTGTCCTCAGCTGCTCCTTAAATGGATGCCTTGTCTTAGGAGCTGCTCTGGGCATGTCCACCTGATGGGATACCTCAGGGTAGACCCAGAACTTGCAGAAGGGGATCATCAAGAGCTGGAAAACAATGTTGGACAGAGGAAGGTATGAACTAACCTGCTTTGGAAGAAGACAAATGGATGTCTTCATAAACACCTGTATGTTCAATGGTCGTTGAAAAGTCAAAAGATAATTAAACAAAAAAACACTGTCAGTAACCTGGCCTCTTCACCTTGTGGGCAGAGGTCAGGTTCTTGTCTGCAGCTCTCAGCCTCTCTTCATGTTATCTCTGCTCTCTCTTTCCTGTAGTTTCTTTTTTTATCCCCAGATGTACTGATGTATTGTCTTTAAAACAAAAATAATCTTAAAGAAAATGTGTTTCTGAATATGTGAACACAGTAACAAAATAACAAGAGATGCCTTTGGATGTCAAATGTGAAATTCATCTTCAGCCACAACTGTATATGATACTGTAGGTTGTGATTGGCACAGTAGGCCTTGTTGTTCTGGAGTGTTTTTAAGCCTGTTTATTCAAATCTTTATAAACACTGACTTTACCAACTTGCAATCAAAGAAACATGAGTTATCCTACTGATAAGGCAGTTTAGACTGATTGTACTCAATGGGGATGTGATTTACCCTTTTTTAAGAAGATCTTTTTTGCCTTTATTCAGTTACAATTACAGCTGAAGAGACGTAGGAAATATAGGGAGGAGAGAGTGAGGTAGACTGATAATGAGTCACCTCTCAGGTCCGAGTGGAAACAATTCCCCAAGTACGTTTCCTCTGGGTGGGGAATGCCTGTTCTACTGACGAAGCTAAACAAGCCTCTTGTATTTCTGGTGTGAATCCACTCTCTTTCTCTGTACATTAATGCATTCCTCCTCCGCTGCTGAGCAGAGCTGAGCTTTAAAAACGAATCACATGGAGTTATCTAGATAATTTGTTAACACCCTGCCCTAATAGTCACAACAACATAAAAAATTTTGGCAGTAAAATATCAAGTTTGCTGAGGGGGTGGAGCTTAATGGCCGGCAAAAGTTGCACTAAAAAGAGAGCTGCAACCCCGCCTCCATCATTCCATTTAAATTATCCTCAGCCAATAAGTCATTCCAAGGCCGTTGTTGCAAAGGCACTGCTGGCTCAGGGCCAGCTGAGCCGCCTGTCAGTCACAGTGATTTGTCAGCAGCCACACCCTGTGTAACTCACAGAGTAATCAAACAGCCTTCAATACTTGAGATCGAGCTCCGAGTTTGGGTGTCCTTCACATCAGTGTGTAAACTGCAGTACCAGCTGAGGAGTTTTAATTATGCTTCAGTCTCTCCTGCTGCATCTAAATGGCTTTAAGCTGATTTAGCCGGATTTACAGCAGCACTTGTCCACTCAGATGTGGATCTGGACACATTTGTGTGTGTGTGTGTGTGTGTGTGTGTGTGTGTGTGTGTGTCTGTGTGTGTCTGTGTGTGTGTGTGTGTGTGTGTGTCTTGATAGCATGACTATTCTGATGAGGTATTACAGCTATTTTAATGTGAAGTTAAGAATCTTTGGCTCCTAAAAGCTGAAATGGGTAATGTTGAATGTGAATAATGGTTGTCTCATATATGCTAGTTTGAAGGTGTGTGTTTGTGTGTGTAGTTCTCTGTGTATGTGCTGATGAGTTTCAAACTGTCATGCAATCTATGTTGCGAAAGCTGCTTAGATGACAAGACTCATGATTAACAGCTGGCCACGTCGCCGCGCACCCACACACACGCAAAATAATGTTCAGGATGGCCCTTACTCATCAGCTGTCAATATTTGCTTTTGCTCAATTTCAGTCCAACCCGACTGAATAAAATCCTCTTCATTTCAAACTTTGTCAGTCTGTACTTCTCTCTGATTTCCCTGAAACACATTTTAATAATCTCTCTCACACTTTTTACTTTTCTGTCTCTTTCTGTCTCGAACAAACAAACGCACACACTCTGCAGCCTCCCAGGTGGGTAAACAGTGTGTTGCTGTACTTTGGAGTGGGGGATTTTTCTCTCCAGAACAGGAGTTTCAGCTGACTGACAGCTGACAACGACAAGATGGCTGGACTTTGTTTACTGGTTTTTATTGCTGGTTTACTGCTGGAGGTGAATGGACATCCTGCTAAATCTTCCCAGGAAAACACAGGTAAATGACACATGTAGGACGGGGTTGAGGAGGCAGTCAAATCAGAAGCTTGAAACTATAGGAAGAAGACGCTGGTGATCAATCTGCTGAGCAACGGATCATTTTAAGAGGTCTGATCTTTGACCCCAAGTCCAAAAGTGACAAGACTCCAAAATCTATTGGGATATTATAACATTAAATAGTTTTATGGTAGCGTATTGGCTATCCTTTCCAACTCTAACATCTGGCTAATTCATTACCCAAACCAGTATGATATTCTCATGACTCTAGCTGCATTCTACTTATACATCGTCATTTTAGTTCTACAAGAGGCTGGTGTTTAACTCTCAACAGAGGATTATAAAGGCAGACTTTACAATATGACAGATGTGATGCTACTCAAGCTAGACAGTTATGATTGATGTTGGTGGAGTGATTGCTGTTCATATCTCTAAATTAATTCTGATTGAAGGTGAAGCCCAGGTTAAATTAGTAGCTCTCTATTTTTGCCTCTTTTTTTTTTACTGTTTACTTCTGTTCTGTCGTCATTAAGGTTCCGTGATGGATTTTGTTGAGTTTGGGCTGAATTGGAAATCGCCTGAAAAAGCTCAAAGAACTGGAGCTCTGTTTCAGAAACGTGTTGGTCTTCTGTTTCTTCTAGGAGCTGTGTTTTTGTCACAGCAGGTAGCTAATGCTGTGCTGATTCGCCAGCGCAGGTACAACAGCGGCCATCTTGAAGAAGTGCTACAAAAAGCTAACCTAGAGCGGGAGTGTAAGGAGGAAATGTGCACAATGGAGGAGGCCAGGGAGGTGTTTGAGAATGATGAGAAAACTGTAGGTTGCACACACATGTACACATTATTCATATGTATGGTATTAGTGTGTTTACTGGCAGATATCTGAGGTTTGTCTTCACATCTTGTTTCTCTCAGCTGGAGTTTTGGAATGCCTACATTGGTAAGAAAAATGGAAAATAAATACACACATTTGCTCTGAATATAAAATATAGTATAATCTGTAAACCTGTGTATGTATTTGTGCGTACGTGTGTGGAGATGGTGACCAATGTAAGCCACCCCCATGCCAGAATGGAGCTGTGTGTGAGGATGGAATCAGTGCATATACCTGCTGGTGCAAACCAAACTTCAGTGGCAAGAACTGTGAGATAGGTGAGAGAGTGAGGCTCAAAAATAATAATAATAATAAAAAACGTTTATCTTTTTTGAGAGGAAAATAAGATTTTTTTTTTGTTTGACTCTCCCACTTGTTTACAGAGGTGGCCAAACAATGTGAGGTGAACAACGGTGAATGTGCTCATTTCTGTGTGATGCAGGAGGAGCGACCTGTGTGTCAGTGTGCAGCTGGTTACATACTTGGGATGGACAAGAGGAGCTGTGAACCATCAGGTAGAATCAAAGGATAAACATTAAATTAAATGAAAAAATGCTGTGGCCACATTAGAGAAAATATCAATTTGATTTGATTCCATCCAATTCTCTAGACCTAGGATCTGATTTAGGGATGATTCATTAAAATATATTACAACATTTTGCACGAGTCAATTCAATATAATTGGAAATTGAATCCAAAAAGATTTGTTTAACTTAATGGAATGTAGCAACGATTAAAATTGTTCAAAGAAGGAGGCGTCAACATGCTACACTTTTCATCCCTTTGGTATTCAACAACTGATCAAAGATGAGGTCAAAAAGGTGGCCGAGTCAATTTAAATACAGTATATAGTTAATGGGTATTGTCACAGTGTGAATACGTTATAAGTACCAATCTCTGTTTCACTGACCTTAACCTAAAAATGTTTTTAACAAACCCAACTCTAATCCTCAACTTAAACATACCAAGGTATGACCCATATCGTCCATTCTGATAAATGTATAAAAACAATATCTTTCTTCTATTCCAAAACAATATGTTTTTCAAATGTCAGCCTGTGGTTTGCTCAGGATCCAAAGTGTTCAAAATTCAAACTGTGTCGTAAATGCTGAAATAGAAGAATTCAAATAGCCATTCATTACAAAAAGGCTGTGTGCCGACATCTGCTTGATGTCTTAAAGGGAAAACCAAAATGTCTCCCTCTTTGTTTTGCCTTTATTCTCTCTCAGAACCATTCAGCTGTGGTCGTACGGGCCCGTCCTCCCCATCCGTCCCCAGGTCCGCCCTAAGGCCGCGGTCATCTATCCAAACGAACAGCACAGGGGGACACAACAACAGTGAAACCTTGCTCGATGAGGACTTAAGCGAAATTATAGAAAATTTGGATTATTTCTATGACTATCCTGTGAATGATTCACACCCATCCAACATCACTGAAGTATTTAAACGTTCAGTGAGGTCAGATTCAGCCTCCTCTGTGGATCCAGCAGAGGTTGTTGTGAATGGAGCAGAAGGGAGTGTCGCTGAAAAGCAGCTGCCTTCCTGGGCTTTCTTTCCTACACTCCCCAGCATCATAGCACAAGACAACACTGACCAGAGGATTGTGGGAGGAGATGAAGCCACACCTGGAGAGATACCATGGCAGGTAATGCAGTGCAGAGTTGGGATGAGATTCAATGACAAATGAAACTTTTATTGGCCCTCACAAATTCTGTTGACCCCCAAAAAATTGAGTTTGTAAAATTTGGACAACACTATGACATGAACTGACCAAATTCACAAGGCTGTCATCTGATAGGGGGTGCTGTTATAATTTTAGACTGGTGAGTTCTAGGTTTTAAGTGTCAGAATTAATCATTAATTATTCAAACTGAAATCCTGAGCTAGATTATGCCACATTTCTAGTTCAAACAACAAATATGAACCAATTACCGATTTTTAGATAAAGGCTAATGTTAGCATTCAGCCACGTGCTAGCGAACAGCAACTTTGCTAAGACTGTTGCTAAGAAGTGGCTGAATGCTAAAGTTAACTTTAAAAAAATAAAACTTTAAATAAAGCATAAGCTTCCAACTGAAAACAGCTAATTGTAGCATTTAACCACTTTATTTCCTATTATACACGTACAATCAAAAGGTACAACTTGCATATGTACACGTTTCTCACAACTTAGTTATTTTGAAAATGGCACAATGTCCCATGGGATTTTATTTTGTCCACTGTGAATTCAGTCTATGAACAATTGAGCGGTGTAACTATAATTTGTGAGATTAACTGTGTTTTTCCCTCTCTAACATAAAGTCATAAGTAACAATATTGACTGACATAATGAAACATGTTACATCCTGTGACCATGAGGCAGTATGTGCAAAAAACCCGAAAGCAAACATCCAGTAATGATGCTTTTTTTCCCCATTTTGTGCTTAGTCAAAGTGTTTGTGTTTACAGGTGACACTGATGTATCAGTCCCCTTCCCTTGGTAGAGCACAGCCTTTTTGTGGAGGATCTCTGCTCAGTGAACTGTGGGTCATCACTGCTGCTCATTGTCTGGTACAAGCTGATGTTGCTAAACGAAATTTCTTTGTTCGAGTGGGTATGTAAAACAAGTTTTCTCTAAATCTCTCAACTATTTGTCTCTAGTTTTTCTTTTCCATCTCCACAAAGTTTTTGTGATTTTTGATCAGTTATGTTGTTGTTCAACCAAAACAAGATGTAATTAGGTTTAGAAATGGGAGTGTGCATAAATGCATCCTGCACCAAGAGGCTTCCTGCCTGCTACAGCAGCATGCATGTTAAAAAAGGAAATAAATTGATAGAATTTTTACCTTTGATTTATTTTCGGGCTTTTGATGAAATAATTAAAAAAAGAGAGACTTGAGGAAGCTTTGTCGACAGCAGTGATGAGATCAACATCATTTTTAAATGATGTGTATCATAACATAGTGAGATCGTAGTGTATCCATCCATCTTTGCTTCTAGGTGAACATGACGTTAACAAAGATGAGGGTCCAGAACGAGACCATTTGGTGGAACAGCGGCATATCCATCGCAACTACAACTTCAAGAAGTCACCTTATAACCATGACATTGCACTGCTGAAGCTTGCTTCTCCAGTTGAGCTGTCCAGTCAACGACGTCCCATCTGCCTGGGCCCCAAAGACTTCACAGAGAACTTATTGAGGGATTCCAGCACCTCTCTGGTGAGTGGCTGGGGAAGGCTAGCGTTCCAGGGCCCTGAGGCGACCAAGCTTCAGAAGCTAGAGGTTCCTTACGTGGAACGTACGCTCTGTAAACAGAGCAGCCGAGACCATGTTACTCGCTTTATGTTCTGTGCTGGCTACCAAAGTGCAAAGAAGGATGCATGCCAGGGGGACAGTGGGGGGCCGCATGCTACCAATTACAAAGGCACTTGGTTCTTGACAGGCATCGTCAGCTGGGGGGAGGAGTGTGCAAAGGACGAAAAGTATGGCATCTACACTCGAGTTTCACGCTACTACCCGTGGATTAGTGGCTTAACAGGGATTCGTACTAAAAAATAAATAAAGTCGACGACAAAGATTAAACAGCTGTCAGCCAAAAACACTGCTAAAACTTAATAATTTCAGAGTTTGTCTGAACTAAATTTGTTGCGATAACCCTCAATGAATGTTTGGCATTCAATAAAGTGTAACTTTCTATCTGGGTTTTCTCTGTTTTTTTAAACTTAACTCACACTGTGTAGCTTCTCTTTTATCTTAAATTTTAAAACATGTAATCTTGAGTAGCTTATTTTTTAAAAGCATATTTTCTCACATAATCTGTGGTCAAATAAAATGGACTTCATGAAACCAACTCAAACTAACAATGTTGTTGTTTTTCATTTCATTTCGAATTGACAATAATCTAGTTATTTTTAACAACTTGTAACTGTGGATGAAAGAACACAAGGTGATTATTTAATTTCCTGTTATGTGTTTTATTGCCGCAATGAAACTGTATTGTGTAGTTAAATACACTGCCACATGTCTACCAATTCATCTACTTGTGTGCCGTGAGGAGAAAAACAGACAATTACACAGTCGACTGCATATTTAAACGGGCGGGGTTGTGTTTGCCACTGTCACATGGGAAGTGACGATTCTTTCGACCAATCAAAGGACTGCAGTGTTTAGCTCCACATTGTAGGATCAGATCGATATTCTTGGCACCCCAAAAGTAGGACTGTACCGATTGGTAATTTGGGAATCTTTCCCGTCTTTTGTCTATGGAAACGCCACAAAATGTGTGCTGAACCGAGACGAACTTTGTGGAAAAGGGGCTAAAAGGTAAAGAGTTTTTCAAGCTTTCCTACAAAATTCAAACTTTTTTTGTTGTAGGCCTACAGTGGGCAGAACTTCAATCCTAGATTGCTTTTAATTTCAAACTGATATAAAAGGCTACAGTTTCTAAATACAGAATAAGGCTTTAAACATAAACAAAGCATCGGGCCAATCTGTAGAAGGCTTCATAATATATATCGTATGACATGTAATCAATTTGGGTTATCAAAGGAAGGAATAATAAAGACCTGCCTCTACATCGAGTCTGCTCAAAGCCTTGCACTTTCTGCATCTTTGGTTTATTCAGATCCTAAAGCAAATGTAACATTTGAACTTTAAAGACGAAAAACCACAAAGTCAAATTGAATAATACTGTGCTTATATTTCGAAAATAATCATGTACTTTATACAAGCTTTCACAATGGTTCAAAATATAAAAAAGTGCAAAATGAGCAAAGTAGCACACACCAGTTTAAAGTACTGTGGAGATTCTACCCTAAATGAACTAATCTAATGATTATTATAACTTGTGATGTTTCAGTTTAGACGGTGTCGGGTGGAACACAAAGACAACGTACATGAATTCATCTCTGTTCTTAAAGAGTTGTACCTGATGGACTTTATTCGGACAGACGGACGCTCTCTATCAAGTAACCAATGTTCCTGTAGCATATAGTATACAAGGAAATATTATCTGCGTTAGTATTTGTTCAAGTCTCAGCACTCATTATTTATAGCATACAAAGATACAGCTAATACAATCGGGATCAAATAATCCTTCTGTCACTTGATAGCAGTGTAAATATTAAACTGTCCAAATCAGTTTTACCATTTAAACAACTTTTGTTCAGTGTTTTTATGTGTAAAATTCAAATATACATTTCACAGTTAGCTGCAGCTACCATCTCAAGCTGTTGGTAACTTTACACTGTCTGCTCTAAAGAGACAAACCCTCAGTAATTATGGCGGTAAAGTGGCAGTGTAACAGTAACCACTTTTTGCTCTTTGTTTTAAAGATGCCTCACAGTCTAAGAAAACCAGTCCAGGCAGTTTTAAAACCAGGCAGTTTAGTATTAATTAATAGTCCATACATATCTTTCCTCATTAATTTAGAAATCTGAACTCAAAATAAACATTTCAGGAATCAACACTGTAACTGTAATACTTTGGCCCCACACTACTCTATTTACAGTTACAGTCTCCCTGTTGGTGTAATAAAACAGCAAAGCAGCAGTACAGGAAGACATACTGCAGTTGAAACGTGCAGTGATTTGTCCAAGCAGAGAAGCAAACAAATAGAAATGTTAAGCTTATTTGATCTCAGTGCAATAGTGGGCATAACGGCTGTGTGACAATCACTTGATGGAAGAGTTTTAGAATTAGAGCCAGTAAAACAAACAGTCAATTACTGAATATCGACTAAAACAATACCATATTACAATCAGCAAAAATAACAAATAAGCAAATTAACCCAGTGACATGTTTAGAAACTGCTGAGTCATGATAACTAACTACAATTACATTTAATGTAGAAGTCGTGCTGTTAGTACTGTGTGAGTTCTGCAGTGTTTTTCCCATTAAGTTCATTGTGTGTGCTGACCAGGAGCGATGCATCAACACACTTTATTTCACAGGAAACATGTTCATTGCAGGAAAAACACAAAAGACTGTAAATGTTGCTGATGGCCCTGCTCAAATTCACTTTGTCTAAACAAAGCAAAAGGTCAACTTTATTGTAGCCACATTCATAAGTACATCTGTGTTTTTCCTGCTATGACATAATGGAAACAAGATCAACAGGGGGTTTGCATTGATATTTTCATATTCTGTATACATCCTTAACCACCACACTCAAAGTGCAGAGGTTGTAAGGAATGAGGAGACTCACTCTTCACTCACAAAATGAAAAGAGTGCATACTACACATACCATGGTATACTACAAAGTTCATTTATGCACAATATGCATAAATTGAAAAATTGATTTGTCATTTGCAATCTCTGAATCCTGTCTTGTTGGTCTTAAGAACAACAACTGTATATTGTTGAAAAGATGATTGTAGTTGGTTTTACAGAAAAACAATTTGGCAAACTCACCATTTCAAAAAAACATTCTGGCATGTATAGTGCAAAAAGTGACCAGATCAAGAACGACATTCTGACTTTTGTAATTAATCATTTATCATACATGTATATGGACTTACCAATTATTTTTTTTACACCATACATAATAGTGTGCTGGTAATGGTTTTTAAATGCCTTCCTTTGCTTGATTTATTCCATCAATTGACAGTGTCTGAGTTTTTGTTTACGCCCCTAAGAGATAAAGGAACACATTTTGTTTTCCTGCAACACCACATGCTCACCCTCTACAGATGTAGCTGCTTGATTTTCTATTTATTGTGAATGTTAAAAAAAGAAACAATAAAAAGCCACACAAAATAGCTGAGCTGTTTGGCACATGTACAGTGATGCTGTAGTTTAGAAAGCATAGACACAAGTCTTGTGATTATCATAAGAAAATAGAAATGAGAGGAGAGTCTCAAAAAGTCCAATTTCATGCTTGGATGACGTCCCCCTGTTCAATGTCTTGAAGTAAGCATGAAATGACAGAAAATGTAAAATTAGGCTTTGGTTCTTGTGAGGTCCAACATGTGTGCTTTGTTACATTCTTCTCTGAGGTCCGCTCTGTAGTTTACAGCTGTCTGAAAGTCCATTTATGGACTACAGTATGTGGTGGATGTGCTTCAATATGAGTCAGATGAAAGTCTCAGCAAAGTCAAATGCCATTTGACTTCTGGTCAAGAAGTTGATGGAATAATTGTCTGTGTGGTTGTTAGTGTGTGTGTGCGTGTGCGTGTGTGTGTGTGTGTGTGTGTGTGTGTGTGTGTCTGTATGTTTAAATAAAGAAACAGAGTCCTGTAAGAAACCACACAGGCTTCATTTATCCAATTGGCTCTCAGCAGGTCTCTCCCAGGATCCTGTGCAGGTCCTCAGGTAGAACACGCCCTTCTTCGCCACGACTTACATTCCTCACCATCCTGTGAAAACACGCACAAATACACACGCACAAAACAGACTTTAGGATTAAAACAAAACATTTCATTTACAGATTTTAAAAATCGGTACTGAAAGTGGTCTGAGTTTTACATTTCTGAAACAAGTTGTCTATTTTACCACATTCCAGACACTTCCTCATGAAGCAGCTGGATGACATCTCCAGAGTTGAAGATGATGTCATCAGTGCTGGCCATGCTACTCTCCACCATGACCCTGTACCTGCCCGCCACCTGGAACAGTAGAAAAAACAAGACAAGTAAACTCAGGTGAACAGTTCATTTGGATATTTTTCGAAAGAAGAAGGAAATGAAAGGCAGTACCTGCATGTTAGGCTCAGTGTTCATAAATACAGCAGGGATGTAATAATATGTGTTAACTGAACTAGCTTTGAACTGAACAGTTAGAAAATCTCACAAGAGGTGAAGGTTGATCCTCTTCGTCTGAGTCGGATATGTTGGAGAGGTCTGTTGCACCCCAGTCCTCCAGGCCATCACAAATTGCCACTGAGTGTGCAGGAAGAGGCCAAGCTGTGGGCGACAAGACTGCTGAGACAACTACAAACCGTAACTTGAACTTTTCCCTATATGTTTCCACTGTGGGAAAGAAGAAGTATTTTATTTCACAGTTCTTTCAAGCCTTCAGGATAAAAACGAAAAAACAAGCCAATGAGAAAAGAAGAGGAACTAAAATAGTGTATGTAATATAGTGTGTATGTTTTTGTCAAAAAATGACTCACTGCGTCTAGGTGAGTGAACCACAGGGTCCGAGTGGGCAGGGCTAGTGCGCACTGACTCCTCCCCTCTATGTTTGTAGGAGTGGGTTGTTGCTGAGGAACTGTGAGGAACAGGGAGACACGCTGAGCAGCCTCCCACCGATGCTCGGCCCCACGACACACATATCTCTGATGCACTAAACCATCACCATGGGAACAAGGCACAACCAAAACAAACAAAAACAAAAAACAACAAACAGCATCCACCGTGTCACAAAACTCAACCACATTCGGTAAAATAAAACCGCATTCCAGTGAGTTCACAATCACATATATTTCAGCATCTGATGTCAAAGGATGCTGGAGTTTATAACACAAGTATCAATGTTATCAGAGATTGCTGAAATACATGGATACATTTTTTTTTGGGAGAACACATCATCCTGCCAACATACCAGGCCTTGAGAAAACAGCATTTGCAAATAATATACAGTTTGGTTTCACCCATTTTGAATTTTAGATTGGGAGTAAATTTCACATTGTCCAAAGAATAGAAAATAGAAATTCACATAAAATGTTTGGCAAGCCTATCTTCTAGATTATTATTTGCAAATGCTATGTGACTCACACAAATGTAGAAAAATAATTCAAAAAGTGACAGAGTAAAAACAACTCAAACAGCATATCTGATTATTTTATCCTCAAACAAATGCACTTTTAGATTTGATAAATGGGTCTATTGACAGGATATGACTAAAGTGTGTTTATTGTAATAAAAGACCCCAACAAGCAACCAGTTAGTCTGACTCTCAGTGCTGTTTGTGTCCTCAAGGCCCAATCATTTCATGCTATACGACAAAGATTACAATCTTTTCAAATCCAAAACAACTATACATTGGTTCCTGTTTTTGTCCAAAGATTTGAATGTGTTGGAATCTATAGCCACCAAGCTATAAAGTGAGAAACACAAAAATAACACTGCAGTGCCCATGTTCAATCTGTGAAACAGTGTGACTCTTGCCTTGGGAAGAATAAAGATTAACGCTGCAGACAAACACTGTACGACAAGTTGGATTACACAAAGAGCACTTGTTAGGGCCGGTCTACTGATTGATGGTTTTGATATCTGTCTTAACCAAAATAAAACCATGCATCTGCCTGCCGCGATGATAACAAGTTTTGTGTCGTCTGTAACTAAAATTATATCATGCCAGCATGCTACCAGTTCACAAAACAGAGGCTTCTCCACCAAAAACAGCACAGTAACCCCAAAATCCAGATTCTAGTATCAAATATTGACATTGTCCTGGACAACCAGTAATTTTATACACAATGTGTTGTGGAAAAAGTAAGACCTAGTAAAATATCTAATATTAATTCAAGTTCTGTTCACACTTTGATGGTAAAGTCTTAAGAATCATCAATCATGTTCATCCAACTAATTTAGTCACTCAATAAAAAAGCTTTATCACAAAATCCAGCTAAACTGTTTAACCTGCTGAACATAAACTGTTTAAGCAGCTAAATCCATTAGCAAGCAGGTCTCACTCAGTTATCACAGGTCCTCAAACCATCTGATCAGGGACTGGATCGCTCTCTACATGCTCCTGAATTCAGTAATTTGAATTTCAGCACTACAGACAATGTCATTGTTAAATGAAGTTTTCAGGGATGGTGATAAATACGCTGTTTCATCCCAAAAACACACTGTTCAAGTTTAAAACATACTCATTATTCAGCGCTCATCTTAATGTGCCATTTTTTACACATCATGTGCACCACACACCAAGAGGTCATACACTGACACACAGGATGGGGGGAGGGGCATACAGAGCGAATTACCTGTCAGAGATGGGGTTGTCTGAGAGTAGAAGAGAAGGAGTCTCATCTGACAAAGGGTGAAGAAAGAAGGGACACAGGGTCATGGCTTAAATACTGCAATGTCAGATCATCCAAGAAAGTAGTTGTCTTCATAAGCAGTACATTTAAACCAATAGATATATGGCAATGTCCTAAGGCAGGAAAGTAATAAAGCAAAAAGAGAAACCTTGGCGTAGTTTCTGCTGGTTAGTGAGAATTTTTCGAATCTCTGTCAGCCAGGCAACTTTGACCTCCACTGTGGGGGCCTGTATTGACAAGTGCACAGAAAAATTAAAAAAGGAGTGAAATTAAGCCATGAAGCAAGAGATGATGGTGAAAACACTGAAACTGCCATAAACGAGGGAGTATAAAATTCAAAGAAGAAGATGAAATACCTGAACTATGTACACTACTTCTCTGCCACTGTACCACAGTTCAAATTTCTTCACATCTCCTTTCACGGTCTCTGTGATTCCCACTGCACTCATCTGAAGTAAAAGAAAAGGTTTTTACATTTCGTAACCCACAGTACTAATTTCCTTCATTGTGCACAATAATATTCAAAGTTAGCATAGCATGTATCCAATAAAGGCTGTACTCTGAGGCAGGATTTAAAGCTGTAGAAAGGCGTCCTGTCGTGAGAGTCTTCGTCTCTGCGCTTGCAGAAGAGGAGGGCGTGGTCGTAGAGGAAGAGATGTCTCTGCATGGGCTTGAACCTGGCCATCTCCTTCATCCGCACTGCTGCCCTCTTATGGCTGATCCATACACTAAAGCCCCCCTGCATCACAACTCGGCCCAGCTGGCTAAGGTCACCCTGGGACAGACGGACAGAAAGATCAAGGTGACTGTAACGGAAATCAAATGTTCCAACAGGTGACACATGTAATCTAATCTACACCATACTGTATATTATGTATTTATCTGCATATGAAACTTAGTGTGCTTTGCCTTTAATCACGCAGCAATATAAATAAGATACATGCTATATGAAACTAGATTTCTGCCTGTGTTTGGTCCATATGTGTTGTTGTTAGTTTTAACCAAATTAGCTTTTTTAAAGTTTTCTTTAGATGTTTCTGCATCAAAGAAGTACACAATTGTTTCAAGCTGAAAAAGCATTGAATAAAGGAAAACATTAGACATATTTATTTATATCTCTTCTTTGAAAAAAGTAATAATAATACATGTATACCGTATGACACAACTTTAGCAAGAGCTGTATTTCTTAAAGCAGCGAAGTAACTCTTGTCATGTTGCTAATACAAAGTATACTGTGGCAGATTGTGTATATATGTTTTCTTTTTCATATAATTTCCTTTACTATCTTTGCTTTTTCCATTGTTTCTCTAGTTCAAATTCAAAAAACTTTATTTGTCCCCGGGGGGCAATTCAAGATACCTAGTTGATACCTGATATCCAGTGATGGCTATCTGATGCATTGAGTCGTTGACAGACTTCAGCAGCTCCAGCATGGAGCTCAGAGCCTCCTGCAGTTCACAGCGGAATCTCTCCTCCGTGCAGTGTTTCAGCAGCTCCTGAAGATAGAAGTAGTCACAGTTCACAGGTCAGTGTTTTTTCCGTACATCTAATCCAGTCTGCATCAGTGTCTGACTACAAAACTGTCTGTGGGTACAAAAGAAATGTGTGTAGCTCAACAACTCGAATATTGTTGTTATTTTTAGTCTGTTCCTGTTTACAACTTCTTTTTTTTAATTAAAAAAGAATATATATAACGGGTTAATTATTTTATAACACATACACATTTACATGATTATGGGCATGGCTGAGTTGATGGCTGGAGGGTGTTGAAGGCGTTTGCCCGGAGACTTAAATTAAAGCCCATCTCAGTTCTACCTCTTTGCATGTTCCTTAAAGGTTAGATAGACATAATGTTTCCAATATGGCCCCCGCTATCGCCAGGCTTCAAAACTCTTCTTCAGAAACAAACAGGCAGTGTCACTGAGACTTCGTCCACGTCTTATACGCTTTAGGGAGAAAAACTAGTTTTCCTGTTTGAGGTGTCCTAATCTGCTCCAGCCATCACTAAACTAGCTTAGCATGTTACTGTCTTGGCAGAGTTCCCAGAAGCCTTCATCAATGATAAATACAAAACCTTGAGTAGCAGCTGGTACTTTGTCAAACGCTGGACAGGTTTCAGGAGGTAAGAGTCCAGACCCAGCTTATGGTCCAGCTTCTTCTGGCACTCCTGCAGAGACAGAGAGATACTGATTGTGCCTCCAATCCGCATCAGTCCAAATTATTTTTACACCGTAAATGTGATACAGAATGGGGGTCTTCCTAAATGTTTGGCCTGCAACTACCTGGAAAAACAGCGAATCAGAGCACTGTCTCCATAGGAGATCAGAGCGAGGCTTGTTTTGGCAGTAACGCTGATACACCTGGAACTTCTCTTTCTGCTCATAACAGAAACATAAAAAAAACACACACATATACTGTATATATTCTTAGACTTGGGTTTGATATATCTTGGTTTTTTTTTTTTACACAAAGTCATCATGTTAGCCTTCATGTTTCCTCACCCGCCTCAGGAAACATGCCCCCACCCTTTCCGGCGTCTCCAGGCAACCCTGCAGATCTTGGAGGAAGATCCTGAGCAGTGAATGAGAGGGGAACGAAAAGGAGTCAGATTGGCATGAAAAGATCGAGAGACAAGGACATCTGTGTGACAGCTTGTGAGCTCTGTGTTTGTGTGTGTGTGTGTGTGTGTGTGTGTTTCATGCCTGCTGTGGAACTGGTAAATCTCCGGCATGTTTCCAAACAGAACGTCCTTCTGGCTAAGCAAAGCTGGAGGAAGTAGATTAGACATGGATGGATCCTCCATTTCTGCCCTGTAGCCCTAAGGAGAGGAGAGTGACAAAACGGCAACATTGTGAGTTAAAATGTTGGCAGGAACCTTTCCTTAATGTTTCTTGTTCACTTGTAAAACCTTCTGCCCCCTGCTGTAAACTGTAATCAAAGTTTTTATTTTATTTTAATAAACTCACCAGAAGAACAGCGAGCAGTTCGTCTACATAGATTCTCTCTGTAGCAATCAGTTCCTTCATTATATGGCTATAAAATGACAAGACAGCGCACACTGATTCCTTTGCTCCAAAATGCATCGTAAGAAAAAAAGCTGGCAAACTGACACATAAATAGTGCAGGAGAGTCTGGAGAGTGTAATGTAAATTTTCAGGTAAATTATCATGTGCTAGAGGTTTTCAATTTCTCACCGCGTGACTTGCTCTGGATTGTCCTCTGTCTCTGATTCTGTTTCTGTCGTGGATCCGTACAAACAGCTGCGGTTGCCTTGGAAATCATGCATCACCTCGATCTAATAAAAACAAACGGAAAGCAAATATGTCAGCTTTGAGCTTCAGATGGATTTGTTAGACATGTTCAGGGTCATATTAAGCAACAATGGCAATGATTGACTATCATAACAACTGTACACTAAACAACTAAATGACCATTTAAATGTTAAAAGCAAAAAAAAGTCAAATAAAGTGTAACACTTAATAAAACAGTTATAAGTGTACGAAAACAGTTATAACTGCAGAAAACCAATATGCTTGTAGAAAGCATGTCTAAAGTAAGCTGTATTTGTTGCTCTCTGTGAATGGGGATAGCTTTGTACAGCTCTTCTCTCGTCTTTTGACAATTCTAAGCAATTTTCACTCTATCAATTCAAAATCATTCAAAACAATTTGAGGTTCAGTGTCTTGTGTAGGGACACTTCAACATGTGACTGCAGGAGCGGTACATTCAATCTCATAGTTGTCCGGGCTTTTAACTATAAAATAAAATATGATATCGTCATTGAGATGCTCATTATTGTGCACAGTGTTTTCACTGCCAGTTACACAAAACACACTCCCCTTAGGTTGGTTGCTGTTCCTCCTCGCAGCTCTCTTGCCAGGGAGCAGGTCAAAGGAGAACTTAGAGTTCAGGACGTTAAAGTCTACACCTGCGGAGAGAGTAACACAAATACAACCAGTGATACCAGAGCAGTACTGTGGGCAACGATGTTGATACCAATTGTCAAATGGCATTAGAAGTGAGTACAGGTGGAAAAAGAAGTGGGATTGAGGCTTGCAAGAACAAAGACGTGATAAGATTATAACAGATAGGGAGATTTTTTTTTTTTTATAATTAAAAACATAACCGCACTCCAAAAATAAATGAAGGAAAAGAGCTAAGAGCTGGATATTGTTCCTGCTTTTAATGTCAGATTATTTAAGAGAACTCTTTAAAACAAATAAAATCAGAGCATTTATTGGGGTGATGTACCATGCTTGGGGGAGAAGAGGGGTGATTTGCAGCGCTGTAAGGTCTGTTCTGGTTCTGGTCTCGGGGCCACCAGCTGAATCGGTCTGACCTGAACATCAGCCAACTTCTTCAGACACTGCTCCCTGTTTCTTATCATGGACTGCATTGAGTTTAGCTTCTCTGTCACCATGGAGATCTGGGACTAAAAACAAGAAACACAGAGCATTTGATTTGTAGTGAGTTGTCGTCGAGTGCTGTGTGCGTTTTGTGTCAGTAGCAGCGGGTAACCTGCAGCTGTGGGCTGAGTATGGCTTCGAACTCCAGGCTCAGAGTGTCCTGACTGCTTTTCAGTGCAGAGGGCGCCCTCTCCTGGTGACGGCTCAGGTATTGCAATGCCTCCTGAGCTCCCTCCCTGGTTTGAAACTTGTCCACCATTTGACTGGCCAGAAGGTAGGCGCCCTCGTCACACCATCGCAGGGCCTGCACACATGCACAAAAACATCAAAAACACAATACGAGGAAACACTTATTCAAAGATGTCACTTCTAAGGAATTGGTTCATTTTCGTTTGACAGAAAAAATTATATAATTAATTAATTTTTCAAACTGAGACTCACTGACTTTGGCTCATTTTCTGTGAAGAACATATATCAGAATACATATTTAATGACCACACACCATACACCGCCCCCCCCCCTACACATTTCTATTACATATAAGATGTCCGGGTCCACTGGACCCGGGGCTAATAGGAGTGTGGAAATTGATGTTCTGTGTGTGGTAAAGAAGCAGAACTGCAAAACTGCAAAGTATGGTATAAAGATCTGGGCTGCCTGTGATGCCACTTCCTCATATGCTTGGAACTTACAAGTCTACACAGTCTATGGTCTACACAGGGAAACCTGATGGAGGAGCCCCCGAGAAAGACCAAGGAATGAGAGTTGTCCTCGACATGTCTCAGGGACTCAGTGGACACAACATCACATACGCCAATTTTTTTTTACCTCAAAGCCACAAAATGCAACTGGTCCATCAGACCCACAAACACTGGCTGAGTAACAACAATATGAACATTACACAAGGGTTAAAGTTAGTACACTGTTTATCTGTTTCAGGGTTAAGTTTTTGTTAAGGGTGCATTAAGGAAGTCTTGAATTAATAAAACAATCAACACGTGTTTCGTGTTCTTTGCTCAAACAACAAACAACAAAGAGGTTGCGTATACTTCAGTAATTTTGCTTGTGTTTCCATTTTTATTGTTATTTATTAAACCTTTATTTAACCAGGAAGAGAAACTCATTGAGATTAAAAATCTCTTTTTAAAGGGTGTCCTTGAAAAAACAAGCAGCAACACAAGTAACAGAGTTTCAGACAGACAACAAGCAGCCAAACATCGAAATACAAAAAAATACATACAATACATCACATATAAATCCTTGGATTTAATCAGGTTGGCACATTTACCCCCTCCAGGCGGAGCAGCAGGTCTCGTGCTCGATTGAGTGAGGCCCGCTTGGTGCGTATGGAAACAGTGATGACATCACAGTGATGCCGCAGCTCATTGCAGCGTTGGACGATTAGCGCCAGGGCGTAGTGGTGGTTAGCTGCCAACTGGTGGCCGTGCAGGATCACCACCTGTGCACGAGCCATCTCCTCCTGGTCCACAAACACACACAAATCATGTTCTTATTTTGTTACACGGGACGCCTGCTTTGCCAACTGAGCTAACCAGCAACCCCACATCAAGTTTTTGGTTCGTAATCATCCCACAGGGGTCGAATCCATTTGGTTTGAAGCACAGGATGTCCTGTCTAAGACGGGACAGTTGGCAATAGTCACATTTCGTGTTTTATTGGTACTAAGAATAGAAGTCGGTATAATCTGTAGTAATTGCTGTGGATCCTTTTCCAATAATCAGAATTTAGAATTGTATAGCAAGAGTGCAGTCTATGCCTGCTCTATATGTGAAGAACTGTTGTTGTTGTGATTCAGGGCTATACACTTTAAAAGTATTTAAGAATTAATGAAGACTAGGGCATTAAAACTGCTCCTACTTTAGTAATTCATTTTCTTGTGCTCTCTTTAAGTTGTAATCATGTGCTTGTTGTGTATGTGGTTGTGTGACCTGAGCGTGTGTGTCCAGTGTCTCCAGGTCTCTCAGCAGTTGCTCTGTCTGGACCACAGTGTTTCCAGCAAAGGGGATCTCCTTCTCCTGGTCGGTGAGTCTCTCGAGCACCTCATCCATCTGCATACAGACACACACAAGCACATCACATACAATCATGCGGGTAGTATAACAAACATAGCGTCTATATTAGCAGTCATCTCACCTGCTGGAAGCTCAGTTCATAGTGCAGCAGCTGAAGGTACTGCTGCAGCTTCAGGTGGTGTTTCTCAAAGAAGCCATCAAACGCCTCCTCCATGTCTCTGAGCTGCGCCAGGAGCCTAAAACACAAGACGCTCAGTCGTTAACAAAAAGCTACCCTGTAAATTAAAGGTTCAGTTAGATTTGATAAGTTTTCTTGTACTACTGTCTCTAATATCACTATTAGACGTCATCTAATTTCTGTACCTCTGGACAGTGTCCATGTCTCCTTTTATTTCCCTCTCCTCCTCCACATCCCTCTTAGAGGCCTTGACAGTTTCCAGATTCGACAGCAGCAGGCGGCCTTCTTTCAGCACATTCCTGATATTGTCCTGACAATCCAGACAAACAAGAACAACAGACAGAAGAAGACATTGAACCAAGAAACAAAGAAATATCAAGAAACCAAGAGACAGTATACGTACCTTCATCTGTCGGTATCGATGTGTGTGTGAGTGAAGCAGGAACTCGATGGCGCTGGCTTCGTCTGGAAGCTCAGTCTCAGACAGCTCTGAACCAAAGCCCTGCAGCAACTGGGCGATCTCCTTCACTGTCACTGCAAAAGTCTCAATTGCCTGCTCCCAAACACAACGTTTCACACATAACAAACAGACACATGAACAAACACTGACAATTCTGATTGATGTGTGATGTGTAGTTTCATCTTAAATCATTAAACACAAGAACAGAAAATGTATTCCTGTCTACTGCCTTTAATAAACCGGGCAGTATTGAGACTTAGTGAGTCATTAGTTTTGTTTTCTTGTGCCGTTTATTTTTCAGAGACACACATCAGATGTGCGTACCGTGCGAAGGACAATCCAGTCGCTTTGGCAGTACTCCACTTTGGCAGTGAAATCTGAAGTGAGGTGGTTTTCATCGATGTAACGCAGCAGGTCACCCACTGAACGCAGCATCACCACCTACAAACAAAGACACACAGGACTTCTACTAAAACAGCACCCTGGCAGGTACTGGAATACATTTCACTTTTTGACAAAAATGACGTAAATTAGGAATACCTAATGTATTTGGCAGTGTAAGGTTGTTGTTGACAAGAGAGTAGAGAGTAAGACCACGAGTAGACTCAAGACGAGATTTTTTTTGTAAAAAGAATTTAACTCACCGGCATTTTCAGCAGGAAATCATCCTGGCTGAAACGGAAGCCCAGGTCAGTGCTCGAAGATGGACTCGGGGTGGTGCTCAAAAGGCCGGTGGGGCGGAGCACCAAGACCAAATGCAGATTGCCTGGAAATGAAGTCTGAAAGAGTAAGATGTGCATCTTTTAGAGAGATGAGAAGAGGGCTTTCTTCTAAATAATCTTAAAACAGTCACTTTCACCAACTCATCATGAAAGAAAATACAAAAATTCAAAAGCATTTTATAATTGTGGTATATTTACACAATGTTAATAAATAGCTATTCCCATATGGAGTTATGGATTAAATCATGGAAAGCTGACTGGCAAATGAGGAACGCCGTTTCACGTTTATTTGGAGAAAATGACTTGTGAAATTGTGGTTACCTGAGTTGTATGGATTACAGAGTAAAGAGCGGACAATAACAGGATTCCTGGTGTCAGTCAGAACAGCTGACAGTTAGATGCTGTTAGTCTTGAAGTCCAGCAAACCTCAACACAGCATCAGCATGCCTCAACGTCAATCTTGAGTTAACAACTCAGCTCCTCAGACTCCCTCTGCTGTTTCCTCACTTTTCTCTCACTTCCCCATCTCTCTACAAACACCAAACTGTTCTTATCTCTTCAAACACCATCTTTTATTTCAGGGATGCTACAGATTCAGCACTCGCCTAAAAATCTTCTGTCTTGCTGTCTTACAGTTTGATTGAATTCCCCATTTTATATCACAGTTTTCTTTTGTTCCTCGCTCATATCTAGGTACCTCTGCAGCTTTTCCTGCAACAGGACATGTCTCTGATAAGCACATTTTCAAAACGCACATCATTACTGAAATACATCGCTGTATTTTTCTCATTTCTCATCTTCATACTGAGAGACTTATTGAGCAATGTAGTACAAGAATTAGCAGCCAGTGACTTGTTCACTCCACCCAGGACAAGAGTGTGACAAATAATTGATGATAACTGAGCCGACAACTAATCAAGTGATCAATCTACTGTGAGGGTACTTCGTCATTCATTTATGCCATAGTTTTTCATAGTATTCTGGCCTAACCAGAACTGTGTTGTGCCGTGTCACATGCTCAAATAATACAGTGTTGATATGCAATTATAAACAGCGGTCTTGCTCCCAGTTTCGGCTCAAAAGTGTCAACATTGAGATGTATGTTGACACCAAAACTACAGGACTCATCTTTTAGAAGGCCCATTTCCAAATCCTCATCGGTGCATTTAGGCAACAATCCTAATTGTTTTGGTTTTGATTTCAAACATAACTGAACATTAATACACATGGTGCAGTAAAAAGTCAAATATATGCTTTCAAAGTGAGTTGCAGTATAAGTATAAAGAAGCATGTGAAGTTATCATGTAAAACAACCTAAAAACTATCCAAAGGTGAGTAAAAGTAAGTGAGTATAGTTACAGTCATTTAAATCTAGTTTGACCTACAGGCCTTGGGCAGCAGCTTACTGACGTGTGTGTGGGTAAAAAGTCCAAGTCATCAATATGAACCTGGATCTTCACTGCTACAGTAGCCATCAAGAATGTTAATGTGTTATTACAGACTTTACAGAAGCTCTTAATAACACATAGCTTTGTTGAGATCTGTGGGCATTAAGGTGGCTATATGACACATATTCTTAAATCAGTTACATAAAGCTGCAAAACTTGAACACATTCCACAGTCAGGTTACAGACTGCAGTGCCAAACCTGGTACTGCCTCTTGCAGTTCTGCAGTTGCAGTCCAAACAAATACACGCACACACACGCGCGCACACATCCCGTTTGTCATTGGCCCGTCCTGGTCCCCCCACAAAGACTTATAACATTTTTAACTGCGATCTGAAACTGGAAGCTGTTTCAGATATCCGCTGCAGTTTGCACTGTACTGAAGCACATCCCATCATCTGTGTCGCAGTAATGAACTGTCCTCAGAGCAGCTCGTCCCTCCTATGCTGCAGTATCCTCACCGCCCCATGTAAAGCCTCCCACCTCCCGGCGAAGCTTACCGCGGCCCGGCGTAGACGGGGAAACCCCCATATCGGGTTGGACTCGGCCATGGCTCTTAACGCTCTCCCCTCTTCTCCCCGGACGCAGGAAGTCTGCAGCGGGACGTGGTGTAGGGAGCGAGCAGCCGCAGCGATGGCACGGTAACCTACTGCAGTGTCCGGGCGGGCCGTGCGGCGCGGAGTGCACCTCCGCAGACGCACTTCTCCTCTGGAGCAGGAGGATAGTGATGATGATGGTGGTGGGGTGTGTTGCATTCACCTGACGTCAAAGCCAAAATTAAGTGTCACACTCCACGGGTGAGCATTTTGTCGTATTAGGCTATAAATTAAGTGCACAATTCAAACTAAGACGAAACTAATATTGGCACCAAGTGAGAATGGGAAATGTGAATCTCATTCTTTTCCTGATGCTAACCCAATTAGAAATATTAAGAAATAGAAGTATGTATATAGCCGAACATTTTTCAATTTGCATTTATTTCTTTTTTTTTTTTTTTTCTTTTTTTTATTAAATGTTTTTGGGGTTTTTTTATCGAGTTTTTCCATTTTTTATAATAACAGCAACAAAAGTAACTAATTTATTTCCTTTTGTTTAATTTCCAGACAGATCATTTTCTGTTGGTTGGAAAATGCAAGGAAAGTAGTTTCAGGCAATGGATTTCTAACTAGCTTTAAAGGAATCCATTAGGTGGCGCTTGGAGCTCAGGGAAGTGTCAAACACCTCTGGATAACCCCTCTTATTTGAATAGAAGGTCAAATGTGCTATTTGGCTCCATTGTGAGAAGATAACACCAACAAAGCGCACGCTTTAATGATTCCATCAACATTTGCATGAAATACGGACAAATGTCTTGTTAATAGAGACGTTAAAACCAGATTATGTAAACAAATAACCTTAAATAGACATGGCTTTATTAGATGTAAAGTCCGAGGTTTAATACTTTTAGGAGGTTAACAGTCAGACACTGCTTACACATCAATTAGCCAAACAAGAAGTTTTTTTTTTCCATCCTGACATATGCCAGCTTGATGGATTTAGATGACATCTTTGCTCCACAGATCCATTTCAATCAATCAATCAATCAATCACATTTATCCCTTTAATTTATTTATTTATTTCATTGCACATAAAGAACAAGAATTATAGATCAATAACGAGAGACGAAATACATAGGCCTAATGGTTACAAGTTACATAACAGCAACAATAACTCCAGAAAGAAATTTGCAAGAGGAGCCAAAGAAACCCATTAGGGGCTTGTCAAGTGGCCATCCTATTGTGAAATAGGTAACAAATAGACAAACAATAACATAAGTCCAAGCAAATACAATAACCCTCAGCCATACTTAATAAGGTGTAAATAAAAGAGGAAATATCAAACATATGATGAAACAATAAGTAAAGCAAGATAATGTGAAGTGTGTCATAAAACATTTTGGCAGATAAAGTTTATGATGGTATATTACTGGTCGTCAATATTATGCACATTTTGTTTTCTGAATGTATTTCAACGGGTGCTGTTTCTAAAATGACTAGGTAAACTGTTTCAGCAATGAGGACCTCGCAATCTAATAGAGAAAAAGTTGTTATTGAACTGAAAAAATATTTTGAAAATATACTGGGAGTACGTTTTTACCAAGCTGTAAAACAAACATTTTTGAAAGTGGTTTAGAAAGAGATAGGGAGAATTTGTAAAGATCAGAACGAAGGAATAGAACAGCTAAATCTCTGTATGTGTAAAACATTTTGTAGCATATGTTTAAAATTATAGCCTACTTATGATACTTTTTTAATCTAGTTTTCCACAATTACAATTGATGTCATTATTTGATTTCCCTTTTATAGCAACCTCCATGTTTATTTTGATGTATGTCCATTAAGAAAAGGAGAATGCATGTCTTCTTGGAGTCAAATTCACTCGAAGAGACGGCCTATAGATGCTAATCTGATTAACTTTGCCATCTTTGTACATTTTGTTCCCTTTCGCTGACACTCCTGGTGGGACACAAATGGTTATTAGTCTGTTTGGCCTCACTGTTTGGTATTTAAAAAGGCTAAGCCACTTCACTTAGCTGGTCCTAAATAAAACCTTCAAGAACATGGAAAACTGCCAAGTTAGACATGACCAGGTACTAACTGGACCTCTTTTCTCTCTTTTGTATCTCTATTTATCTTTAATTTAAACCAGCATATTTATCTAAATCGATTATGTTACTGGCTTTAAAAAGAAGGATTGCCTAATTTCTTTCATGTAAATGCTTTGATTAAAAGTTAACAGATTGATGATTGATTTAAATCATTATAGAAGAGGTATTATGCAATTGGAAATTCTATAATCTAATTAGAAATTCTATAATCTATAATGGCCTGCAAATTAAAATTACCAGTCATGGTGTAATAAACTGGGTGCAACACAACTAGCAGACCAGTTGAGTGTTTTATCTGTTTGGTTATAAAATAAAAATAAAAAAAAGTGGTGAGAAAGAAGAATACTGAAGGTTTTTGTTTCAGCACTTACATCTTAATTTAATCAAAAGTAATACAGTCAGTTCAAAGTGTGGATTCTTATAGTCTTTATTGTAATAAACCAAGTACGTTTTAATAAAACATGAACACGATCTAGCAAAAAGGCTTTTACATTAGGATTTTTTAACGATCAAAAAGTCCATCTTCCGATCTTTGAATACCCCCCTTTCTTTCTGTGGTATATTAAATAAGAGTTTGTCATTTGTTCATGTGTCCAACAGTAAGGTCCTGCTTTGGGAGATTCCAAGTCACGTTGTGTTTATGTTAGTGATCACAAAGGCTCAGAGCCAAAGAAGCCTTTTTCCAGGAAACAAACAAGTCTACAGACCAAACAGTGATTAGTGAAGA
Organism: Symphodus melops; assembly: GCF_947650265.1. Lineage (NCBI taxonomy): Eukaryota > Metazoa > Chordata > Actinopteri > Labriformes > Labridae > Symphodus > Symphodus melops. The sequence continues at coordinate 14,271,964 of NC_136701.1, forward strand.
CAAAATGTTAAAACCTGAGCTTACTTTTGTGTTTTATTCTAATCTGCCCTGATATCACAGGGTTGGAAAGTTTATATATGGAAATGTTTTTTTCTGTTGGATCGGTTAATCTCCCCAACTTTAAGCTTTACTTTTCCTTCCAATCATGCCAAAAACAAAAAACAACCTGAGTGACGATAAGGCAGATCAAGCTTTAACGTTTAACTCTACACCTGCTCTTGAACTGGTTCCTCAGCCAAGCCAAAGTCATTGCAGAACAGTGACCCTTGACTTGTGGGGCGTCCTCGAGGTAACCCTGCTGGGCTTGACTTGATTACAACTAATGCCTTTTGTTTCTTTTACATGATGTCATTGTTTGTAAGATAAACCTTTAAGTGTTGCCATAAATCTTAAACCCCAAACCTCTGCCTGTTTGTTTTTTAAACATGCATTCCCTGTTAAAATTGCTACAACTTCCTTTTCCCTAAGTTCAGTGAGAAAGGGCTTTTACCTGGGATATATTTTGTATTTCAACTATCTTAATTTATGGAACCATCACCCCTCATCAGGACTTTTTCTGAGTCTACTTTGGCATCCCTACTTTTTCTTAATTTCTGTGAGTTTTCGTTTATCCTCTTTGAATGGACTTGTTTTGTTTTTCTTTAGGGGTTTTGATTTCTCTCTTGATAGTTTTGACATTTTTGAAGGTAAAGTAAAGCAAGGACACACTGCTGGTTCTATATCATCAGTCTAACCTAATATCTGTGTGTTTTCATTGAACAATATTCCACAGCAAAACCATTTCATGGTTTTTATCTCTAAGTTCTAAACTGCAGTTTTACAATAATCTATGGAAAGTCACGATTTATTAAATGCACGAGAGAATCAGTTACATAACAGTCTATATCATAATAAACCAAAACAGCTTCACTTCGATTTATAATATTTGAAATATTTTTGAAAAGTTTTTTTGGAATTGAACTTTTGACACAAGCTTTTCAAAGGTTTCCTTTGGGCTTCAAAGTTCAAAAGGCATCCCTTCTGTGAGTAATTTGTGCCTAATCTCTGGCACGTTACTGAGACACACTTGAATAAGACAGCTTACTATTGACGTTACAGTCCGTGCTCCGATCATCTGTGCTGTAATGTGACTAGGAGTCCTTAATCTGCTCAGATCAGACGGACTTGAATACTGGGAAGCGCCATACTGCTCCACAAAGACCTATAAATAGCACACACCCTTTAAATTGAACTTCACATTTCATTTTACAAAAAAGAGTAATGTTCTTTAAAATTATTTCACAGCTTTGGAAGTTCCTCAAGAAAAATCTACTATAACTCCAATTACAGGAAGTCGTCTCTAAAACCAAGAACACCTTGCACTCTCATCTATTTTTGGTAGAATTTAAGTATGCACGGTTCTTAACCCCTTTGGGTCTATGAGCTTTTCTTAACAACACATAAAAATCACAAAAGAACCAGTCACAAACAATAAGAAAAATAATAATAATAATAAGATGCTTGTGCTAAATGCATATATTTGTTGTCATTCTGAGTTAAGAACCCAGGACGGTCGTTTGAAACAGGTGCAGCTCAGAGATAGATCAGGTTAAGAATAGAAGCTCGAGGTCTATTATTAAACACGTTAACAAACGTATCAGGCAGAAAATCCAAAGTTTTTCACTAAAAGTCTAAAATGTCTCTTATAACCATGACTTAAAAGGGCCGGAACCGTTATTCAGATTTTTGTATTAATGAAGATGAGATTGTTTAGTTTGTGGAGAATCAGAGATTAACAGACTACTACAGCCAAGTGGCGGCGTGCATGGTTGTATGTCTGTCCCTGTGATTTAACTTGCTGGTATTATTAAACCCTTTGTAGTCCAAAAGAGCTATCCCCTGATAGCTTAACTGGATTACGAAGTAGGCAATGACAGAAACAATGAACCAGCTTAGCCTGAATGATGCTCAGGGAGAGGCTAAGGGTATAAAAAGGGAGATCATCTGTTGAGCATCGTATACTCTCCACTTGCTCTGACCAAGCTCCCAGACAACTGACCAGAGGTAAGACTTCATGCATTGATGGATGGATGGGTTTTTAGGTGGTTGGAATGATTGTGCTTAAACAAATGCAGTTATGATGTCTGAATTTGTTGACCTTGCTGAGGTTGCAGGATTGAACTATTGAATGGAATACATTGGTTCAAGAAAACCAACTTATAAGGGATTTCAATGACTTCAACCTAAAAATATGAAGTAATATTACATCTTTGAGCTTAAATCAAACAGCAGAAGTCTGGATCTCATTATTGACGCAGTCTCCGCCAGGCCGTCTTGCGGCCTTTGTTTGCTCTGAACAACAACTTTTCAACAATGCAGTGCAAAGTGTAGCTGTGCCTGAAGAAGTGGATAAACTATTTATTTTTCCCCTATTTATTTTTTGTGTCTCATCCAGTGGAGGATAAATGGCCTCTGTTGCCAGTGACATAAGACTCCTCTTGCATAATTAGATAGTGTGCATGATAGTCAATCAGAGACATAGTAGGTAGGGTAATCCCTTTACCATTTTAGGATTTGCAATATTGTACTGAATATGGTCAATCAATTAAATGTGTGTATCAGAGGAGATTTAGAAGTGGCTATACCCTATTCAGACTGGTAAGTGGGGATACTCCATGTACCTGTGTATACCCTTTACTACACCACTGCATAACAATTGGGAAATATGCAAAGCACAACATGAAGGGTCAAGACAGAGCTACTGAAATTTGGATCTTAAATGCCCAACACAGGATGTTCTGATTCCCTATTATGAGATGGTTTAGAGTATGTTAACCCTGATGAGCTACAATTTCAGGGAACAAAGGATGCTAACCATTGAAAAGCACACTTTTCTGTTGCTCACATTTTGTTGAATTCAGGCGCAAGATACAGTTTTTACAGGTCATTTTGGAGTGAAATAGGGTTACATCCTGTATCCTTTCTCTTCTCATATTGATATTAACTGCCACCATTTATACTGATATATTCAACACAAATAGCTCTGGAATAAAGACCATGGATAAAAGGGAAGCATAGTAATTGCTAAGCAGTCATAGGTGAGCATGACTATAAATGATTAAGCTCTTAAATAATCATTATGTCAGCGTGTGCCTATGCACATCTCATTGGTCCAGAAATACAAGTGCATCCCTTGATCCTGATCTACAGAGATGGTTTTAAATTTGGCGAGCTCCTCCTAAAGGACACAAGTCACCATTCTCCTTAGCCTGCATGGGTTTAACCCCTGAGCCATCTCTGGAGAGCCCAAAGAATAAATGGTCTATCCACTGGAATTATTAAGCATTTCCTTGAACAAAACCCAAGAAGAAAAGTGACAGTTCAAAGAAAGCTCATTATATAACTCAGTAGTGTCCTACTCAGATCAATTAGGTGTCATGCTGTGACAGGAACATTGTACGTTATGGGACATTAACTACATCTTAACACAATGGAACAAGTTCCACAGGTTTAATAGTGAATCATGTGTATAACTCTATAACTCTTATTTCTTCATTTGAAATTGATAATCAACAATTTTAAAATACACCCTCCAAATCATTTTGTATTAATCCCCATTAAAGGGCTATAAAGAGATACTGTTAAGGCTTAAGTGTTTTATTTGGCCCAGGAAAACAATAGCAAGTTACTGAATGGACTTCATCCAATTAAGTGTCCTGAAATAGTCCACAGAAGAAACAGTTCTGGCAGTGCGATTACACTGTGACATAATGGTGTGTGTGTGTGCAGAGTAAACCTGAACTTGAGTTTGGTGTGAAACCTGATGTCTGCTGGATGAGGGCCAGTTAGCAGACACAAAATAACAGATTTGGATCAGGAGTCCTAACACTGATGGTGTAATCTTATCACAAAGGATTAACTTTATGTTGGCGAAAAACAAAACATCAGCCTAAAAGCTGACAGTTGATACAGGATCAATTTCCAAGTAATAACATTTTGATTGATGGTGTGACCTTTTTGTAACATCAAGTTACTTTTTCTTTTCTTTTTTTCTTCTTCTTCAAATAGAATCTTCCTAAAGATCTGCAAAGATGGCAAAGTAAGTATTATTTTTTGTTTTTTCTTCATATCCTTCGAAAAGTGATCAGGACAGTAAAATTGAAAACTTAAACCTTGAGAAAAAAGGTCTGTTTGTTGTCATTGTGAAGCTCTCTAGGCTTTCACTGTCTGTGCGTTTTCATAAATACATAATTGGTAAGATTAATCTGTTTCCTCAAAATGACTAAAACGACCTAAAACTCTCGTGCCTGCTTTTAAAACCCAGTCATAGACTATGACTGGGGTCAGCCAACTCGTGAATGTGACAAGTAGTTTTTTAAAGTGTTAATCTGAGGTTTGCAGTGGATTAATTAGTATATGCATTGGTTCAAATGGGCTCTCAGACAGTAACACGAGTAATGGGCTAATTGGGAACATAGCCATGCTTCATTTGTAGCTTCCTCACCTGGGCCAGCCTCTCAATCCGGGCACGATGAGGTAAAGCTGCTCCGCTCTTAGCTTTTCCTAACTGGATAAAAGGGAATAAGGGATTACTTACCCTTCTGCTGCTGGCAAATGAACTTGCATTACCTTTACATCCTAAAAGTAATCATTCATTTATCTGGTTAGTCCAGATAGTCTCTTAGAACTGTTTTCAAAGGATGTAGACTTATTTACATTCACAAGCAACTTAAACCAATCTTTGGCTTCACATCTATATTCAACATCCTTTTAATAAATGAATTACTTTTCTTTGTTCAGAAAGTGATTCATTTTGAGGTTTGAATTAAGTTAAAAACTGAATGAAGACAGTAAATAAAGATTCATTCATGAAAGTAAAAAATCTAGTGGTCAAAATTAGGAAATAATGTTGATATATGGCACATGAATGGTGTTAAAAGTAGTTTGTTCTTTATTCCCAGGGTTTACAAGAAGACCAGTGGAAACGGAGGGGTTAGTCTGCATTTCTGCTCTTCCTTTTAAATGTGTTTAATGTTTAAAACGATTGAGACATACAGACACCATCAAAAAGATCTGAAAATCCTTTTTTTTCTTTCCTTCTGTCTGACAGCTGACCCTCTACCTGGGGAAGAGAGACTACGTGGACCATGTGATGAATGTGGACCAAGTTGGTAAGCTACTGCTTCTGTGTGGTGGTCTGTTTGCTTCAGCACAGCCAGGATGATGGCTATAATACTGTCTGCTCGTTTTTCTTCACAGATGGTGTTGTAAAGCTGGACCCAACAGATTTTGGAGACAGGAAAGGCAAGTGATACTACTACTACTGACCAAATGCATAGCTTCTGTAGCTCTTTAATAGGAACAGGTCAAACCAAATCCTGCTAGAGAGCTGTTCTTTTATTGTATTGATAAACTTCATTGCCCGTCCTATGTCCTCACCCATCCAAATATACCCCGTCTATACTAGCTTATAATCAAAATAAATCAAATAGCCTTTACTTTGAAACTAGGCTTGTTTTTCGTGGGAGGGGGGAAATATAAAACACCTCATTTTAACCCCTGTCCTCTAATAACAAAATGATAACAAAAACCAACAACTTCTATGACTCAAAAGATTGCATCTTAAAAAGTTCTCCATTTATCTCAATTCCATATTTCAAAGTAAAACCTGTCATTTAAAATGAATATTGAAATATCCGCTCTGCTGATGTGTGTCGACAGTCTTCGTGCAGTTGGCATGTGCCTTCCGTTATGGTAGTGATGACCTGGATGTGATGGGCCTGTGCTTCAGGAAGGATATCTGGATCCAACACGTCCAGATCTACCCTGAGTGCCACAAACCTGCGCTTACCGCCATGCACGAAACCCTGCTAAAAAAGGCTGGAGACAATGCACATGCTTTCTCTTTTGAGGTATGACAACATGTCCAGATGAAAATATGATGAGTTTAAGACCTCAGCTTGTCCAACCTACCTATTTGGCTTTACTTAAAATAAACAAATTAATTAATTTATCAATGGAGTTTTATTTGGAACCCCTTTTGAAGAACTTTGTGATACTAAACAAAAGCTGTTATGGTCTTGGCTCTATAACTGATTCCTGTTTAGTAATTTGAATGTTTTTAAACCAACAAAAACAGGTATGAAAAGCTCAAAATAACCCTTTGGCTAAGCTATGAATGTTCTTCGTCTGTCTAGATCCCCACCAACTTGCCATGCTCCGTCTCTCTGCAACCTGGACCAGATGACAAGGGAAAGGTAAAAGCTAACCCTAACAACAGACCCTGACATGCGAAAATATCTCTCTTTATCCCACAAGCAAACGTGTTAAATACTGTATGCTACCTGTTTATCATTGTAGCGATTGACATCTTTATTAATTTATTTAAAGGCTTGTGGTGTGGACTTTGAAGTTAAAACCTTCCTTGCCAAGGAAAAGTGCAACGTTGATGAGAAGATTGAAAAGAAGTGAGTAGACTCTCATCTTTGAACTGTCGGGGAAAAGTAAATGCAGAAAAGTCCCCCTTGCCTCAGACAGAATGAGTATGCAGCTGTGCTCAACAAACATTTAATTTTTCTGTTTCTGATTCTTCTGCCTGATAGAGACACTGCTCGCCTCGTCATTCGTAAGGTCCAGTATGCCCCCTCCCAGATCGGCTCTGGCCCAAAGGCAGATCTCTGCAAAAGTTTCATGATGTCCGACAAGCCTGTTCATGTAGAAGCCTCAATGGATAAAGATGTACGGTGGCAGAACTTTTGTTTTCAAAATACCTCGAAGACAGTATTTTACAAAAATGTGTTACATTTCTCTGCAATCATTAATGTTGACACGGCGAGCTTGAATGCAAACTGTTTTTCAACTCCACCATTTCTCACCATTAACTGTCTTTTTCCTGCTCTAACTACAGCTCTACTTCCATGGTGAATCAATCCCAATTAAAATCAAAATCAACAATGAGAGCAACAAAACAGTCAAGAAATTCAGAATCACCGGTATTTACCTTTAATGATACATGTGTTTTTGTAAGAGTTTAATTAATCTGGCACTGGAAACAAACATTTATCTCTTTGTCTTTCTTCATCTGTCCTCCTTATCTCACAGTGGAACAAACCACAGACATTGTCCTCTACTCAGCAGACAAATACACCAAGCAAGTTTTTTGCCAAGAGTTTGGGTAGGTAGACCGAAATTTAAAAGCACCGAATGACAAAAAAAGAAAAATCATCACAGAAACATAACGAAGACACATTGTGGGATGCATGTATTGTTTAATTCTCCACAGAGAAACAGTGGAGTCTAATGGCTCCTATGAGAACACTCTGTCCATCACCCCCTTACTCACTGACAACAAGGAGAAACGGGGGCTGGCTCTGGATGGACGACTGAAGGATGAGGACACCAACTTGGCGTCCACCACCATGTAAGTTTTACATACGTAAACTTTTGATTATGGATTAAAAGTTGGGCCAATAAATCAAAAGTGAAACTTGAAAAAGATTTGTTTTTATTGCATAGTCATTGTTTGTAATTTGACATTAACTTTTGCTTTCTCACGTCATATGTTTTATAAGTTATAAATAAACGTCAGCTAAATCAAACCTTCTATCCCCTTAATGCTTGTAAATCCTCTCTATAGGCTCCGAATGGGGATAGAAAAAGATGTGATGGGAATCCTGGTTTCCTACAAGATTAAAATTAACCTCATGGTGGCCGGAGGAGGGTAAGTGACTGTTCCTGTTCAAAAGCTTTGAGATCATGAACTGAAAATGAAAGCCTAAACATGAAAACACTCTTGTCCTCATTGCTCTTGTAGCTTGCTGGGTGGCCTCACTTCCAGGTGAGTCGTTCTTTCCAATCATTTCACAGCTGAAAAGCCCAAAGCAAGAATTATCACTCATCATCTGTATTATTTTGATTGGTTGGTTTTGTTTTCTTTAGTGACGTCACAGTTGAGCTGCCATTGAGTCTCATGCACCCCAAACCAGAAGGTATGTTTTGCTTTTCACAAACCTGTTCAAAAACATTACAATGACACCAGTTCAACTCGCTTCTTATATTCATGTTCTAATTTTTTTATTTTTTAATTATCTTACATTCAAATCAATCTACCTCTCAAATTCAGCTGAGTAAAGAAGATACACCAGTGTAAGTACCCAGTTGCTATTATTTTGTGTTTTTGCTGCATTGCTGTGTTTTGCAAAAACCTAGAAATATTGCAAATTATAAAGTACATTTTTCTGTATTTAAGTATTTGTTACTGATAGATAAATCTCAGCTACTTTTTTCCCCACAGTGTCATGAAAGAAAACTCCCTGACAGTCAAGGTGAGGTTTAATTTGTGCAAACTGTGTAAATTAATCTTGTAAAGCACAGTTTCATTGAAACTCAAACGGCATTCAAATAAGAGAATGAAGATGCTAAAACTATTTCATGTGATAATTGTGTTTATTTTACCACTATGCTGTTGGTGTTGTAAACTTCACTTTGTGCTGACTTCTTTTCAGAGAGAATGGTATACCTGGAGGTTTAAAAGAAATCACAGATTGACTGCAAGGCGAGACGAATAAAAGACACCGAGACGAAGAAGGTGGATGTGGCCAATGTTTTGAAATCCTATAACCATAAGCAAACAACTGACGTCAAAACACCTTACAAAGACACAAAATGTAATCACGTTATTACATCAAACCCATAACAAATTATGTTTTTATGTTTTTAATTGTTGTTATAGAGAGAGCATTTTATTTGTAAAATAGTTTCCAACATTTAGAAACAAAAGACTTCTTTAGAACCACACAAATAAAAGTCTTTTTCACTTAACTGCAGTGTATGTGTGAGGGGGGAGATAGGAAATCAGTTGAAGACCCTAAAAACCACTGTGCTTTGGATTACAGTGATACACTTTTCAAACCTTTAATTGTTTGGTTTTTTTTGTTTTTGTTTTTTTTTTTGTGTGTGAATTGTACCAAATTGTGTTTTTGACGTGAAGTCAGATGTAGTCAAAATACAATAAAAAAAATTAAAAAAAACATGGTATGGGGTTTTTTTGGGGGGGAGACCATTCACCAGTTTAGGTTTCAGCTTGTGCTACACATTGCTGTGTTTTGTAGAGCAACATTCAGGTACTTCATTACAAAATTTGCCACTGCTGTAGTGCAACGTCAGTCAGTCCTTGGGGGCCCAAGTAGTTGCCTGCCTTGCCTATTGACAACCACTACCTCTAAGCATGTTATTAGAAGTAAGTGTGTGTGTGTGTGTGTGTGTGTGTGTGTGTGTGTGTATGTGTGTGTGTGTGTGTGTGTGTGTGTGTTTCATGCCTGCTGTGGAACTGGTAAATCTCCGGCATGTTGCCAAACAAAACGTCCTTCTGGCTGAGCAAAGCTGGAGGAAGTAGATTAGACATGGATGGATCCTCCATTTCTGCCCTGTAGCCCTAAGGAGAGGAGAGTGACAAAACGGCAACATTGAGTTAAAATGTTGCCAGGAACCTTTCCTTAATGTTTCTTGTTCACTTGTAAAACCTTCTGCCCCCTGCTGTAAACTGTAATCAAAGTTTTTATTTTATTTTAATAAACTCACCAGAAGAACAGCGAGCAGTTCGTCTACATAGATTCTCTCTGTAGCAATCAGTTCCTTCATTATATGGCTATAAAATGACAAGTGCACACAAGTGTGTGTGTGCGATTCTTAAGAGAGGAAGATAAATGTAGATAAAATAAATCATCATAACAAACACAATATGGTGCCCCTTTCGTATTAGCAAGGACACTTTGCAAATGCATGAAACAAATAGATAGATAGATAGATAGATAGATAGATAGATAGATAGATAGATAGATAGATAGATAGATAGATAGATAGATAGATAGATAGATAGATAGATAGATAGATAGATAGATAGATAGATAGATAGATAGATAGATAGATAGATAGATACTTTATTGATCCCGAGGGAAATTCAAGTAAAATTCAAGGAAATTCAAATAGCCTACTGAGAAGAATTCATCTAGATTAAAATGTAAATTAATAACTCAACTATGTACACAGATTAAATTGACGTGAGCAAAATTTCACTTCTCTTCATTGAGGAAGAAACTTCTGCTTTATGACATCCAAGCTCTGTCTTATAAAACAGATCTGTCTTTCTTATATGTCTTTATCTATCTATCTATCTATCTATCTATCTATCTATCTATCTATCTATCTATCTATCTATCTATCTATCTATCTATCTATCTATCTATCTATCTATCTATCTATCTATCTATCTATCTATCTATCTATCTATCAAAGAGAGAGAGAGAGTACCGACATATAAATAAGAGAGGCAGTATTACAACTATGGGGACGTCAACTACCATGAAACTTCACAGAAGAAGAAAAAATGACGGTATTTGACGATTCATTACGTCATCACGCACTACGTTCAGCACTGAAGCAACATGGCTCTGAACAGAGGTTTGTCAACTTCTAAGTTTATTAGCAAGCTAATTGTGACATTTTTTTTTACGGTAGACCTTTACGTTGGACCAAGAACTATTTTTTAAAACAAACAGAAAGTCGTTCTCATATATTGTTTAGTTCCCACTGCGATGTTACGTTTCCACATTTTATATGAATATGGTTAGCTGACGTTAGCCCGGTGGATTTGCTAGCTTAGCGAGCAGTGCACGCGCAGAAACAACTATACGTGAACCAAACGGGTTTACACTTTGCCCTTAAGGAACTGACATTTTGTATTATCAACTCTTGATTTTCAATCGGCATACTGTTTACAAAGAGCCGCCTTTGACACACGACGTAGCCTCGGTCTGTGGACAAGAAACGTCAAATCAACAGGCTGTTAGTTTGTCTCATGTATGTGTGCTTCATATACAGCATTATTAAATAAGCCTTTTTGTCACTGACCCCAGATGATGAGGACTATGAGTGGGAGCCTCCAACAGAGGCGGAGATGAAGGTGATCCAGGCTCGCAGAGAGCGTCAGGACAAAATCAGTAAGCTGATGGGAGGCTACTTGCTCAAAGGATACAAGATGCTGGGAGACTGCTGTGAAGTGTGTGGGGTGAGTGAGGGCTGTTGAGCTTGAGCTTTGTTTATGTGAAGCTGGAAGCAACTTAATATAGGAACAAAAGAGGATAGATTAATTAAATAGCACATATTTTTTCAGGTTATGTACATTTCTTTATATAATTGAGTCTATTTTTAATTGCACAGGTTTCATTTGTTTACTGTTAGTCATATAAGGGGCCTCCGAAATGTTGTTTCGGGTTAAGGTAGGGGGGACAGCTGTTGTTTATCGTTTACTGTTTATTGTAACTCATGTCTTGTGTCCTGCAATCTATCGATCTCGTGTGCTAAACTCAGGTGTTTTCATTGCAGACAATTCTTCTTCAGGACAAACAGCAGAAAATCTACTGTGTCTCATGTCAGGAACTTGACTCAGATGTTGACAAGGACAACCCTGGTAAACACAAGTCACACACTCATAAAAAGGCTCCATTAATGAGAAAGGAGGAATCATTGTTTGTCTTCTGTTGCATCCTTTCCTGTTTTATCCCTCAGATCTGTTTTTATTACTGCCCTTATTTCTTAAAGTTACTTGTCTTTTGTGCTTACTCCCATGTCTCCTATGTTCCTTTTTCCTCTGCTCCTCTCAGCTCTGAATGCACAAGCAGCGTTATCTCAAGTGAGAGAAAGACAACTAGCGGCCCAGTCCCCCACACCGTCCCAGGCTCCTGTTGTCAATGGAGGCCCCAGCAGCAGCAGCAGTCAGGCAAGTGTGTCAGTACCAAGACCAGAGCACTGTGAGGGGGCTGCTGCAGGAGGAAGAGCTATCCTGCCTCCAGCTGCTGTCCCTCTTCCTTCGCCTCCCGCCGCCACGCCATCCCTTCCACCTGCTCGCCCTCCAGTTGTTCCGCAGAGTGCTGTCATCCAACCTGTGCTACAAGAAGCAGAGGAAGCTGTTCTAACCAAACTTCGCTGGGCCACTAACCAGTTACAGAGTTCAGCCTCACTGGAGGCGAGCATCCAGCTCTGCAGCCTCATCGCTAGCTGTGCCAGCTCACTGCGCAGCCTCAAGGAGCTCAGCCAGTAGCCATCTTGGGAAAGGTCATAACCATGGATTAAAAGGAACGGTGTTCCTGCTTGTCTCTTTCCTCGAGCACTGACTCTGGTTTGCTGCTTCACAGCATTCTCTTTGACTGAATCTTTGCATAGAGCTGAATTCTAAATTGGTCAACAATTGCACTTGAAGTAGGATTTAAAAAGTCACACTTGCTCCGTTGCTCTTCAGTTAACAGTCCTATATGGCTGGCAGAAATAGTATGTTACATGGTTTTGTATGTTTTAGGTACCTACCAATGTTTCAACGTTTGACTGTTTTTGTCCATTCATAAATTGTGGTATAAGACCAGGACATTTTAAATGCAAAGTATCACCCATATTGATTTATAATCAACTGGTCAATAAACAGTCTAAAATAAGACGACGTTCCACTTTAACAGACAGCTGAATTATTATGATTTTATCATTGATTGTCTTTTCTTAATTCTAAATGGCCACCAAATTGACGTCTCAACATATTTTTCTGATCGGTTCTTCCGTTGAACCTGAAGCATGATATGACCTTTTGAAATCATAAGATAAATAAAAACCTCCTTGGTGCCAATTGCCCACATACTTGTGCAATTGTGTGTCACAAGTGTGTTGGGCCAATATACAACAAAAGACAACACTGCGGTTTAGATAAGTCATTGGTTAAATCTGACACTCGTGTTGTTTTCACTGTTGGGGAAACTGTCATGAATCGCTGGCAGCTCTGAGGTTTCATTATTACTAAGATTCTTAACGGTTATAATAGACGTGTGATGCAGTGGCAGATTCTGGCATCAGACTCGTAAGGCTTTTTATTCATTATACCAAAGCAAATAACCTGCACTTCATACTATATATAAAGCTAGTGTTATACCCAGGGTAAATAAAAGCCTGTACTGGACCTATGCAGTATTTTTCTTTCCACTAGAGGGCGCCAAATAACACAACTTAACGAGAAAAACTACATTAATAGGGATATCTTAAAGGACTAATAAAAATGTAGCGTGCACTTCTGTCTAAAATGTGTACTCTACATACATACTGGAAAGTTCCATTTATAACACCGAATCAAATCGTTGAAGCATGTATTTCCTGCATCTGTGAGGTGGTACATTGAGCAGTCAAACCTGAAACAATCAGTGTGTGAACCTGTGTTTGCTCTAAACGGGGCTCGGTATTAATTCAGTCAGATCAATCAAATCACTACCAGTCCCTTTCCACATACGCGGGGCGTGGCGCGGTCCGTGTCGGGAGGAGCCGGGTGCAGACGGCGGGGTTCACTCTCTCTCACACACACAAAGGAGAGGAAACAAAACAAAGCCCGGAAGCCTGACATGAACTTGAAGTTCACTGCTTCTACTGTAACCTGCTCTCATCCAGAAAGCAATTGCGTTAACTCGTCTTTGCCTGCTTTTTTACCGCCCTGCTCTGCTGTCGTGGGAGAAGAAATAAGTACACTGAAGTAATACGCGCATTTCTTTTTAAGAGTGATTATTGGATTCATGTGCTGAGTCAGCTGACCCCTGTTTCGTGATGAACGGGAGTCAATGCAGCGCGGCAGACGCGGTGGTTGGCGTCCAGTCCTCAATGGAGGGTCTGCCGCCGCTACCCAAAGGCCTGAGCGGCATCCTGAACTCCAGCGGCGGGTCGTGGCGGGACATCGAGAAGGTCCACAGCAAGAGAGCGCGCATCCAGGCCGACATCAGCAGGGGAGGCGTGGACGCGCCACACGTCAACAGCAAGCCCGGCGGACTGGACGCTGCCTTGGCTTTACTGCGGAAAGAGATGGTGAGCAGAGGCGTGTCCAGACATACACTGAGGTGGCATGAAGTTTGTTGATGCCCACCATAAAAGAAAAAAAAAATCGTCCCCATTATGTAGGCTACTTCTAAGTAACACATTTGGCATACAGATGAGTCTTCTTCAATTTATTATTTAGAGTCAAAAATGTGCAAAGTCACAATTGAAAGAACATCTAAAATTGCATGCAAATACTTGAAATTGCTTAATTGGCAAGTTAGACAGGCATGTGCTTGAGTTTTTGCTTGGAATTTTAATGGAAAAAGCAAAGAATGTGAAGTATTGGTTTATGACTGAATGAGATAAAACTAGAAACTCCTTGCAAACATCCAGAATATTTTATTTTAACTGGCTCCCGCTCCTGATCACGCAAACAGCCAATCTTAGATTTGAATTTTGAGATGGTATGCAGGTTGTGCCAATCAGATTTCAAGGGAGGCCACATGCCACCTCAAGCCACCCATCTGGACAAGCCTGATGGTGATGGTGCTTGTGTCCAGTGGTGTGTCTATCGTCCAAATAGCAAAGCTATAGGCCTACAAAGAAAGTATGCAAAGCACGTTTCTGCTTCCACAAACCTATTTCTTAAACCATAATTATAGGACAAAATTTGAATAAATAATTAACTTAAGGTTCTCTTAAAGCTCAGCTATGATATGAGATGTTACTTTAGTTTTTGTCATTCATTTATAATAGTCCAACGCAGTAATTTAGCAAGAAAGAGTCTTCTTATGAATCCTGATATAATGTATTTTAGCACTGGGACTTTTGTGTCTATGTAAAGTTGTTAATATATGCAAGAATATTTTTCTTGGCAAAAGAAATTGAGTACTAATACTTGTTGCTTATAGTACTGAGGAGTATGCTTGTATGCTACAGGTGGGTCTGCGCCAGCTCGACATGTCTCTGCTGTGCCAGCTGTGGTCTCTCCAAGAGGCAATCCAGGACTACAGGGGCTCCTCGCTTCTGTCAGAAGCCTCTTTAAGTGCTTATAATGGGGACTCTGAAGAGGAGGAGGAGGAGGATGAGGAAAATAGAGGAGGTCTTTTACAGCCACCATCTTCCTCATCCTTGTCTGCGCCTCAAGCCATCAGCAACTCCAGGGACCAGTGGATCAAGGACTCCTTTCATATCCCCTGATAAAGATACAGTCATATGCAGCATTCTGCAACGACGTGATTATATTTTCCAAAATCGGATGTCTCTTTCTTTACATGTTCGTGCCAATGTGCTCCAGTTTATATTCCATTTTTCTCTCCTAAGTATTTATTCTTTTAGCACAACTTCTTACTGGTTATATTCAGTTTTTAACACTTAAATGCGAAATCAGTGCCTGGTTTATAAAAGTCATATACTTGACATTTGAAGAAGCTTACATGATTTTATATGTGGCCTTTTCATTAATATCCATTTTTATTTTCAAGTCTTTGCTCCACTGGCTCTTCGTGTTGTTCTATTGTTGTATTTTACACACTAAAGATATGTAATGGTTAGTAGGGGGTGTAAGTAGTTAAACTCTACCTTCATATAGTGTTAATTGTGGCATGTCAAAGTACAGAAAATCAATAGCAACCATCTGAAGTTGTTCTTTCTCTGTGCAGCAGAGATGGTTTTTAAAAAAGCCAGTTCTTAGTATTAGAACAAAACCACCCACTACCACAAACAAACTTGTACTAGTATATATTTGTGTACTTCAATTAAAGACAGCAGAAGGATTCTACTGCAGAGCATGACCAACAGGGGGCACACTGTTTCCATTGGAGGGCTCACTCCTTCACCGCCTGCTCCTCTGTGGTTGTGTTTGAAGCATTCCAGTGGGGAAAACCATTTGCTATGGAGGAAGTAGGGTGACATGTGTGTGGACAGTCTCATGCTGTTCTCTATTTATAATGAACACATGTTGGGGTTATTGTTAGAATCTCTCTGGCAGAGAGATAACTGCACGTGTTTGTGAGCTCTGCATTTAATTATGTTTTTATAAATGTGTATTTATAAGTGATTAACAGTTTTATACATTTCTTATCTTCTCGCCTCTCTTTGCTTTTCTTTGTTGTCATCTTTTGACTATTGCTGTTATCATGACACCACACTGTTACTTCAGGTAGGGTAATTGTGCACTACAGTGAGTGATGATTAAAATAAATAGAGGTTAGACTGGAGGTAAGCACTGTTGATGTCATCAAGTAGAGCTGTGAGGTTGCATAGTGTCAGGAATACAGAAAAACAACAATGATCCACTTATATATTTACTTATTACCAATGTTGTAACCAATCATTTGTTGTCTGAAGGCCATACAGTAATGACTGATAGCCAACTTTTTGAAGCTTGCTGTGTTACCAGCAATTAGCAATGAAAGATTTTCAGCCATTCATTTATTTTCTGTTTTCACTCTTTAGCCCAACAAGTGACTTAAAAAAATGCGAATGGAACTACAGTTGAGTGACTCTTATCAAAGCAGACTACCAGCGGAGCTTAAATGTAGATATCTGTTTATTCAAATTAAGTACCACTAAGTCGTTGACAGATGATTGCCACTAGGTTCCTTTTATTACATTACAGCCTTTGTATTTTGCCTCGTTTCCTCTCCACACTGACTTGTCCTGCACATGACTACATGTTTAAAAGGAGGTGGATAATACTACTCAGACTTTGGAAACCAGAATGGCGCTTCCAAAAACAGTGTCAACTTCCAACAGATTCTGTATTCCTACTCAGACTATGATAGAGATGAACTTTTTACCCCAGTCCCTTAAGCATCCACTCAACTGATCAAGTTACTTTCCCACTAAATCTTACAAAACATGAAAAGATACAGGGATTCAGTGGATAACTCAACTCATCAACAATCCATTTAGAGTATACAGAATATAGAGTTGAGTAAGTAATAATGGACATCCGAATACTGGACACACAATGTAATATTATACCACTGAGTCATAGCAGAGTTGCCTCCCCCCCTGCTGCCCCACACTCCTCTCTACCAGCTGCCTCTGTCCATCCATCCATCCTTGTTCCCCCAACTAAAAATACACTCCTGCTCTCACTGAGGAAAATCCCTATGCCTTGACCTAGCTTGAACACACATACACACAGACACTGACATGACTTGGTTGGCACTCTCCATGGAAACTATTCCTCTGCAGTTTACTGGATATAACACCCTTTTTTTAGTTGAGTGGCTCGATGACACAGCTGGATCTCATGACGTCATAATTATGAACTCAGTTTGAAAAGAAACTACAGGCTGAGTGTGTTTCATGCCCTTGTATTAAATACACCCTGCATGGTTTCCTGTACGAGTGTTTAGAGCTGACTAATGTGAAAGAGTCAGATAAGCCTGTTCCAGTGACATCTAGACTGTCAGGATCAAAGTCTGTAGGTAGGACTGAAAGCTGTTACCTCAGTACTTTAACTCGTTGCCTCGAAGCAGCAAGATAAAAAAGTTTGCATACTGCTGCATCACCAGTGCTCTCTCTTTTTGCATATCCTGTCTCACTCACTGCCTGTCTCGTTCTCGGAAGAAGGGAGGGTGAAGTAGCCAGCTTGTATACCTATATTAGCTAACAGGCTTGACTAAACTGTGCTCCATGTTGATAATTGTCAGAGAAACTGAGAGAGGTGGTCACTGAGAGCGTGCAGTTTGTTTGGTTGAAGGTTAAGCTTCATATCAGGCGTCCATTTAAATGACAGCGAGCAGGGCGGACTCGTTTCCTCTTTAATGCTCTCTCATCATACAACACTAGGCCTACTTCTTTTTTTTTTTAAGAGCTTTCTGTTCGGGAGACATTTCTCATCATTTTTCCCCCTGAGCGTCATTCAACTTGTTGCCAATGAGCTCAAGTCGACGCTTGTGCGAAGTTCATCATCACCACATGAGAAGGAAAGGCAGCAGCAGCAGAAGAAGAAGAAGTAGCGGACCATTTAAGGGACTGTAACACCGGGGGAAAGTTGGATGTTCCGCGGAGGAACACAGTCTGTTTCGTGTAGCTATTTCTTGTTAGTTTTCAGGTGCTGTTTTCCCGGAGTAAGTTATGACTTCTGTATGGAAGAGACTACAACGAGTCGGCAAAAAGGCGTCCAAGTTTCAGTTCGTTGCGTCTTACCAGGAGCTCGTGTTGGAGTGTAACAAGAAATGGTGAGTATTGAGATCAAATAGTCCAATATTAGAGTTTATCATTGTCTCAGAGGAGGATTTGTTGAATTTGTTATAAGTTACAAAAAAGTCCACTTCTAATGTTATTTTTATTTTTATTTGTGTGTATGTAGGTGTGTGTAGGCTGTGTGTGTGTGTGTGTGTGGGGGGGGGGGGGGGGGGGGGGGGGGGAATAATTGAGAATGATGGGGGCGCCCTCATGTGTACATGTGCTCAGCTGTTCCGGTGAGATTGTGGGTTTGATTCCCGACACCGCCTATTGACAAACAAAAAGGGATTAATGACAACTTCTCCTCCAACTTGAGAAGAAGTTGTCAATAGTAGGCTTTACATATCGAGAAGAAGTTGTCAATAGTAGGCTTTACATATCGTAAAGATCATGTCAATGTAGGTTCCTAGAGTGTATAAGGGTTAGGGTGACCTACGACTATTGAAACTAATCCATTAGTTGACGAATATTACCCTCTTTGCCAACTGTTACAATGATTTATAAATAGGTTTGAAGAACATTAAATGTAATATTCTCTATTTGAACTTCTAATTTGTAGGCTAATTACAGTCAGACCCACAATCTTGGGTTATTGAAAACAGTTATTACAGTTTTTCTTTTTTTACAAGGCATTTTTTTAAAAATCATTTTTTAACATTTTATAGTCCAAAAAACGTACCCAACTTTAAGAAAATAATCATCAGATGTGTCATGAATAATAATAAAGAAAGGAAAAACTCCCAGGCACAATTATTTTTAATCGTATGTACTGTCTGTACACATAAGCTATCAGACAAGAGTTGATGATACATTCATTTTAAGATGAGGTTTAACGTTACTATCTTCCAATGTATCACTATAACCACAATAGTTTAAACTGTCATAGCAGTGGGCCCATCAGAGAATAAACCCCTCTTGTGAAACCCCAGACATGTCTTACTAAATGTTTGGGAGTAATCCAGGTGATACAGGGTGGCTCATCATGCATCTGTGACACAACAATGATGCAAAAAATACCGCAAACTTATCAGGGAAAAGTGGGAAGCCTACAGAACTGTTAAGATTGTTTTCACCTACTGGAGTCATTTATTCTTTCTTTTCTTTACACAGAAACATTTTGAAAAGAAAAACTTTTTCATGATATATTTCAAATACATTCCTGCTATGTCTTTTACATGTGCCAACATGCCAGTTTGGCCAACATTGCATAATCCTATCTCTCCAGATTGAAGTCGGAATAATTACGTAAATGGCTTGTCAGCAGAATGATAAGAAACATAGATTAGTTCTTTGATCCTGTAATGACTGAAGCCACTCGTCAATAAAGTTTGAGATTTTGATCAGCGACAGGGAGCTTTCGATGTGTTATTTAGAAAGACAGACAACAGCCGCAGTCTGAAGAAATCAGAGTTTAGTCTTCAGCAGTGTGCTGTTCAAACAGGGTTCAACCAGAGAGAAGAAAGGACAGGAGGAAATTGAGAAAGACTTGTGATTACATCAAAGTTTCAGTTGTGTTACTGTACTGTTTTTTTGTTGTTGTTTTTTTCAAAAGAAAGACGTTAACTTTTAATTGATGAGTGATTAAACTCTGTAATCTTTCAAAATAGTAAGACAGTCTATAAGCTCAGGAAATCGAAAGGCCACAAAGAGTCTTGTAAATGTTTCTGATGTATCATGTTTGTGAACAAGTGTTTGGGGGGTTTCTAATTTAGTGCTTTCATTTGAGACCGTGGCTTTTTTTTTTTTTCTTCACCCACATAGACGTGTTAGTGAGAAGCAAATACTCCACTGAGTATGCGAGGATAAAAACTACTTCTAAACGTTCACTTACAATGATGTTTGAGAATTCAACAAGTTTTTATTTATATTTGAAACAGTTAAAATCTGTATTTCCAGTGTAACAGTTTAGAAATTGAATATTTAGCATTTTAGACGGGGAGACTCATAGTGGCCAACACCTAAATCTGCAGCTCGCCTAAGTTTTCTACTTCTTGATGAGTTAAGCTGTTTGGTCTGCAATCTATTCTTTTTTTTTTAGTCCTAATGCCATATTCAGTTAAACACTTGAAACACCTATCTTATACCTGATCATCATCGAAGAGGAAATAAACATGTGTATTTTTAATTGAAGGTGGAGGAGACCAAAAACAGAGCTAAAAGAGCATGAATATTGGACTGACACTTCCCTGGGGAGCGCATGTTGGACCAATGTTTTTAAGTGTGAATAAGCATCATTGACAGAGCACTGTTACAACGTGCTGCCACTGCCGTCGAGCGACAAAAATAAGCCAGTTAATGCTGGTTGAAGTGTGATTGAAGACAGTATGTGTGTATTATCTTCTTAGTAGAACACGATGAACGAGGGCTCCTGAAAGATGTTCTCGATTACGTGCCGCTCTAATATAAGAAGGAAAAGAGGGGACAAAGATAAACGGGGCGGGTGGTTTGTGCATGACAACTGTCAAAAAATGATAAAGTGATGTTGACAGAGACAGTCGAGTGGCACCAACATAATTAAAGCCTTAGAAACAGCACCATGCTGAAAGTAACACTAGAATAGCCTCATATATTTTATTGTGTATATGTTCTGCTGTCAGCTGGGGATTATAACCATTGTCTGCTGAACAACAAAGCACCAGTCACTATTTGTTTAAAGACATGTTACGAAGCTGAATGACACTCCAAATGATTGCGTGCATAAAACCACCATTGTTACAGAGCTCAGTGGTGTGTGAGATATTCCTTTTCTCCTCTTTTTATAGTTTTTCTCATCTTTCTTTTCATCATCATACCCCTCCAGTATCCTCACCCTGTGCACGGCAGTCTGTGCCTGACCCCCTGACACACATCTCAAATAAACGCAGCCGTCTTTCTCAAACACTCGAGACAACATGCCGCATCTACAGTATGTGTGTGCTCCTTTGCGATAGCGGTTCTTTCTTCCTGTAGAGAGGCACGCCCCACATTCAGACGATCACATGACTCCGCTGCTTCCAGTTTCACTTCCTGTGCAGCACAGGACTGAGACGAATACAATGGAAGCAAACACACACACAGGTTGCAAACACACAGGCACATATTAAGACAACACAACACACACACACACACACACACACACACACACACACACACACACACACACACACACACCAGTCTTTGACTCTAAGGCACATTTTTTCAGCATTGAGAGTCATGAGATCTTCATTTAGACCTTGTGTTGTTTTGTATTTACTTGCTTAGGTCTATTTAAACAGAAGCTTGGTGGAAGCTAAACCAGCTTTGAAGTGAGAGTTGTTAACACATGAACAGTGTTACATTTACCTCCTGTTTACTTATGCTGGCTCTAGGGCTGTTTCTTTTATCTACTGATTTCCTCCTCTGCATTCTGTCAGCTGCCTTTCCTGACAGTTTACCATGCCAGTCTGTCCATAATGTGCCGCAGGATGTTTGGGTCACTGTCATGTTAGAGCCAGACAATCTGGCTATTTTATGAGAATGGTAACCATCATTAAGTGTGGCAAGATGTCATGTGTGTGTTTTGACTGACGTTTTATGTTTCCTCAGGCAACCAGACAAGCTCAGGGTGGTTTGGACAAGGAGGAACAGACGCATGTGCTCCAAGGTAAAACCCCCCTGTCCAAACAGCAGGCATACAAACATAAAAACAGAAGCACACACACCGGCTCACCATGTTGTTTTGTTTTGCAGCTCCACAGCTGGCAGCCTGGAATCAAAAACCCCTACAGAGGCATGGTGGTGTGGCCTGTCCCCGAGAACATCGACATCTCTGTTACACTTTTCAAGGTACAAAACCTGAGCTCATTGTTTTCATTCTAGTGACACAATACAGTCCAAATAGAGAAGAAGACCTAAAAGAAGAGGAAGTGTAATAGAAGTACAAAGACTTCCATGCAGGGTACTGGGTGGGTTCATTATTATGTGTAAATGGTGTGTTAGTCAGCTGCTAGTCAGCTGGCTTTGTTGCAGCGTACAGCAGCTGAGTTATCCACAACTTTTATTTTTATGTTTTGTTGCCACGGTGCTCCACTTTGGTTGCATTTCTGCTTAATGGTTTCTATATCTATTACATAGCAACAGCTTATGGCTAAAACTGAAAAAATAAACAAAAATGTATCAACAGATATAATGTAACACACCTGAGTGTACATGTATGTACAGGTACGATGTTGGAAAGTCGAAGTCATGAAATAGAAATATTAAGTGTGGCATAGAAGTTGTACAGCCAGATGAGTAAATTCATGCATTCATTAGCAACAACAGTGTTTACAAGTGGATGGATATGACAGCAGACACAGTTGGATAATGAAGAATAACGACTGTATCTGCTCAACCCTGTAGGAGGTCAATACTGACGAGTTTGAGGACAAAGAGTGGACCTTTGTCATTGAGGGTGTAAGTATCTTTTAAATACTCGTTTTATGATACAGTTAGTGGTTTATGGACCCAACCTTGTTGTTTGTTCATCGCATGGAAAGACTGAGTGAAAAAACTCTAATATTTTATGCTGCCTCACACTCCACAAGATTTTAGAGAACATGCTGTTCTTTTCACCTGTGGTTATTGATTATTTTTTGGTAAAATGTACTGAAAAAAAGGTGTGATTAAACAAACAATAATTTATCTTTGACGTGGACTACTTCATATGGCAATATCTTAAACAAAACCAATACCTTAATCACAATTTCTTCCGTTTATACTGTTTTGTTAATTTCATACGCAGGACATACTTGTTATTGAGAATTTATATTGTGTGTTAAAAAAAGCAACCTAGCATTTATCTGAATATGCCTCTTAATATGTGTCTAATATTCATCCACAACCACTGATTTATTTATTTATTTATTTTTTTTGTTGAATATTCTTTAAATTGTTCCATTTAAAGGAAAACAAGGGTCACCGTAAGGTGTTAGCATCAGCAGACATCAATCTGAAGCGGTTTGCCAGTCCGACGCCAACGCAGATTGACCTGGAGCTCAAACTGAAGCCACTCTCTGTCAAAGTGGTGGAGGCCTCGCTCAAGCTGTCGCTGTCCTGTGTCTTTGTTCGGGAAGGCAAGGCCACGTGAGTTATTTTCCTCTGCTGCTGTAGTAAGATTTGATGCCATGTTTTTTTTTAAAATCATTTTTATAAAGAAACTAATAGCTGTCAAACACCTGTCCTCCACATATTACATCACCAATGTCATGATGTTTGTCACAGACAGAAGTGCTGCAGTAAAGCATAATTGAAAAGGACTTTCAGTTCCAAAGTTCAGCTTTCTTCTGTGTTTGTGTGAAGTTGTTGTGTGGACTGAAACATGTTTTTTCTTGTGTTGTGACGGTGTTCCTCAGTGATGAAGACATGCAGAGTCTTGCCAGCCTGATGAGCGTCAAACCGTCAGATATAGGAAACATGGATGACTTTAACGAGAGCGATGAAGAGGAGGATAAGAAGTCTGTCACCGCTGCAGGTGAGTGACTCACATAAACATCGCTTGACTCCTCATCTCATCAGCAATCTCTTCCTTCCACCATCTTTTTTTTTATACCTTTGCTTCTTCTGCTCCCCTCCTCTCAATGTTCTGTCTTCTGCTGCTGTAGCTCTTCACACTCTTATTCGGCCTAATCGCCCCGCCCCCCCTCCACCTGATAAGAGAAACTCCACTGGGCCCTCTTTTCCAGCCTCAGGTAGCTTTTCTACGTCTCGCCATTTATTTCACCCGCTCTCTTTGTTTGTTTGTCTTTCCTTAAAGGAGAAGGTATTTCAGTTTATATAACACTGTTTCACACTCCCATGTAATTTGTTCCACATATTTCTCATCTCACCATTACATGCTACGGAGGAAAAGCTCCAGCTGAGACATGTAAGGGGATATTAATGTTCAAAGAAACTTGTTTGTGACAGCAGCTCAAATCCCAGTAAATCGTATCTATCTTACGTAGCCAATGCTTCATTTCTGACACACATGTTCACAGTCATTTGTGAATGATATGACTACATTTACTGAACATCTGTGTAGTGCCTGGGGAAGCAAAAAATACCACCATAAAGTAAATCCATGATACTTTGTACCCATTTCTGTAAAGTTGCTCGGAACATACTCATGAAGTAGATTGTGGTCTTTCCTGCTGCTTCTATGCGTTACAGGATTGTTTATTGTTGTTTAATCTGAGTACTGATCAGCGTTTATTTAGGGATTTATCCAGGTGATTAAAAAAAACAACAACATATTTGACAGTTCAATCTGCAGAAGAGTGAAGTACTACAAAAACAGTGCTGAGGAAACAATACACCAGTGAATGCACTGACTTACTTTCCAACACCGGTGTGCATGACATGAGGTCAAAACATTGTGAAGTTTATAAAGCATACCAAGCATGCGGTCCTCTCTTTAAATCAATACAGTGTAAGAGACACCTTTTGATTTGTTTAAAGTTTGAGTGAAAGGCAATGACAGTTCAGATATTAAGCTTCAGTTTGAGGAGCGTATCAGTGGCTGACGTGTGCACGTAGAATAAAGGATTTTAGTTTAGTTTATTTTGAACATGTAGAAATAAAAATAAAAGATCAGGAGCATTTTAAATGAATCATTATGTTCATAATTTTATATTAAATTCCTGATGTCAAATGGGATATCCCATCACACAGCTTATTGCTGCTCCATATGTTGTCTGTGGTGTCACTCAAACAAGAGATTCCTGTGATTAACAATGGATCTTCATTATGGTTGCACCATTAAGCATCATGGGATCCCAACAGTCATCAAATTCTGTCCGTCATTCCATTTTCACTCTTAACTCGTGTATTTTTCCTTCTGTCTGTTTTATCACTTCTCCTTTTACAACATTCTGCTTTCATCCATCCATCCACTCATCCAGCCTGTGAAGGTGATGGCGGCGCTGCCGTCCTTTCTCGCCCTCCCCTACCATTCGCTCCTCGCCCCTCTCCCCGCCGCAGTCGACACTCCTTTACCACCACTCCTGTCCAATCAGAGATCCAACCTTCCCCAGGCCCGTCCCCTCAGCCCTCACCCAGATCCAAGCATAAGAAATCAACTGACTCTCTTTCCCCTGACGCCCCGACTTCAACTCACCCGTCTCCTTATCCTCCAAGCTCCCAGATCATGCCAGATACTCCCTCCTCTGTCCTTCCTCTCTCTGATGAGGCTACTACAAATCCTCCATCACCCAAATCCTCCAAGACACCTTCTCCCAAAAAGACTTCCTCTTCCATTCATCTTCAATCTCTCAAATCGGAATCGTTTGTTTCTTTTGGAACATCCTCTGTTCCTGTTACTACCCTTTCAAGCACCTCCTCTAAACTATCCATGGAAACCTGTCTCACCTCATTTACTCCCAAACCTCCCTCACTTGCTTCGTCCTCACCGGAGAATATATCAACATCCGCCACGTCTCCCCAAAAGTCTTCTCTCACTGTAACCACCACCACCACGACTATGATCGAAAAGACTGTCTTTACTACGTCCCAGCCTCCCAAACCCAAACCCACACTCACCTCCGATCCCCAATCGAGCCAACCCCTACTCACCGGGACCCTCTCTCAGCCCCCCTCCCTGCCCAGAATCTTCCAGTCAGGCTCAGGAAAAGGTATCAACAGGCTGCTGCATGCTTTCCACTAACTGATTCCTCATGTGTGGTGGTTTTTATCTGCTTTTCCGCATGATTCAATTCCATGAACATGACACTTTTCATGCTCCGACTTTAACTGCTAATTCACTTAACCAATAATGCACAGTACATGTGGTTTGAAAGAGGTCCAAGCATGATCTGGTTTTCATGAGTGAAAAGTTTGAACATTTGATACAAAATAGGATTAATGAAATATGTTTGTCACAACATGAGGAAGGTGAATTGTATCCAAAGGTTAAACCAGTCTGTTTCCTATTTGACCTTTAAATCTTGTTAACAAACAAAGGAATATGACATCACATAACCTCACATGTTGTTTCACAAATAAACATGGAAAAAAGGTTTTTTGGCAGCACCGACTTACAAATTTCTTGGTAACAACCATCATACCTAAAATGAAATAAATGTCTCCTTCCAAATCAATTAAAGGTCTTTATTTGCATGACAGATTCAGGAACAATTTGCCCAAAGAATTTGAGTAAAATAGTATCAAATATTTTGTCAAAAAGTATTGGACAGAACAGTAAATGTAAGACTCAAAGATTTCAGAATACTTTCAGCTACAACTACAGTACACACTGTATGTATAGACACAGAAAAGCAGTGTTTTTCTTTTTTCTTTCTTTGCTTCAAATTTGAGCTCACAGGAATGTAAACAACAAGACTAGTTTGATAGCCTCAGTTCCGTTTCATCTCTGAAATTTTCCCTTTGACTCGACATTAGCCAGGACAAGGCTGACTAGCACTGTAGGACACTTTTAGCCCTTTGTCCTGCTCTTTAACCTTTAAACTTCAATGATGCACAGGATCATGTTTTAAAACTGGAACAAATGTTGCAAATACCCAACTTATCTGTCACTAAATACAAATAAAAGATCTAAAACTGAAGTGATTAAAAGCTTTAAACAAACTTTTTTTCTACACACTATTTTCACTCTTACAAACACATCATGAAGAGATAAGAGTGAATTATAAAACCAGTGTTTTAAAGTATCAGATAGTATGGATATTCAACATTGAGTTGTTTCATTTCATTTATGTCAGCGATTGCTTCTTGATATCTTTAACAATCGGTGGACTGGAAATGAATAGAGCCAAACTTTGAAGCAGTAACTTTCTTGTCACAGCTGACACTGCAGCAGGAGTGTTTGTTCCGGGCAGATAAAAATCACTCTAGTGCTTTAATTACATTAGAAACAAGTGTGGTTTACAGTTAGCGTTCTCATTTCATCCTCTGCTACTCGCTGGTAATAACATACTTACGTTATTCCTCTTTTCACTTCATGCTTTCTACCCTCCTCTGTTCTTCTCAGTTCCTGTTTCCCTTCAGCGGCGCCCCCCAGAGGTTCAAATTACAGATGAGCTCACAGCAGTCTCTGGTTTGTTTCTGCTTTGGCTCTTCACACTCAAAAGAAGCTGTTTGGGCTGCTTTTCTGTTTAAACCGTTCCCTTCTCTTTTCTTCCATTCATTCTTTGGTGTTCTCTCTAATAGGCCGTCCTCACATGTTTAGACCTCAGATTGTCAAGTCAATGGCCCGCCCCTCCTCTCCCTCACCTTTTTCTGCCGATGCCTCTCCTATTGCGTCAGCACCACTTCTCCCCAAATCTCACCCCTCCATCTCAGAGTCAGGTAACTCTTCCTCTTCTGCTGCCTCATAATCTATTACTGTCCATTCTGCTGCTTTCATTTTCTAATTCTAGCTTTGACATCCCTTTACACCTGTCCTCTCTACTTCTCTCAGGTGTTCAGGGGGCGTGGCTAACATCTGGTGGTGACATCACCCCTGTCCCTCTGCTCAGCACTCCTGACCTTGATGCTCTCTGTGACCCTGTGGCTCCAGCCCTTACTGCCTCCCTCCCATGTTCATCAACCTCTCGCTCTTCCTCTTCTCTTTCCACTTCTATTTTATTCTCCTCCCCTCATGCTCAGCTTTCTGTCGCGCCTTCTGCTCTTCCTGCTCAGTTTAGCTCCTGTCAGTCAGGTACACATGCTGACTAATCAAACAACTCCCTGTCAGGGCCAAAGACAGACAAAATGTATAATTTTTAAGGAGTCTTTATTAAAGCAACATCTCAAGAAGTCTACAATTCTGGCCCTGTCTTTTTATTTCTGTAGGTCCAAAGTTTCCCCTCATTCAAGAAGACAATGAAACGTCTCCGAGCCAAGATGAGAGATCTCCTCAAAAAAACCCTGCACCGGCAAACATCTTAACATCCAACCATCCTATCAGACCAGACCAGGATTCGAAGGCGGCCATCACAGAAGATAAAGCAGAATCAGCAAAGATCAGGTTAGTGTTTACGACGGCAGATTTAATGGCTTGGATCCTGAGAAATATGTTTTGCCTTGAAGTGCTGTGTGGAGAGTTAATGAACAGACCACAGAGATAAAGAGACTCCCTGATGGCTGGTGGGAAATTTGAGCATTACAGTACTTAATGGAAACATCAAAGTACTGGTAAACACGATTGGTTTATATTGGGAAAAGTTTCAAATAAGACCACAATCTTTTAAAAAGCCGGGATGTTCAAGAGTCTTCTTCCTCTTTCTCTCGTGTCGTCTCGAGTAGATCAGTCTTAAAAACTAGTAGAGCACTAATTTTGCAGCTCGAGAATCGAGATGGTCAATCTGTGTGCTTGCTTTTGCATGAAGTAGAAAAGCTGCTTTTAAGGCTGCAAGAAAGACAGTGGTAAAGAAGACTCACTTAGCAACTGTTGGTAAAAGAGAAAAAAAAGTTTCCCAATGCTTTCGTTTAGCATAGCTTAGCATGAAGAATAGACTTAAATAGACGGGAAGTGGCCAACCTGGCCCCCATCAAAAACATAAAGTTTACTGATCAGTGTATTATATCTTGGTTGTTTGTACAGAAACACATTTCCTAAGTCACCACACCTATTGAAGAAAAAGGTCTACTTATAACCAAATCAACAAGATAAAACAGGGAAGTTATTACATTGAAATGTTCTGCGAGGCAGACTTTTTTGTGAGCCGTACCTGTTGTTATCCTATAACCATTGTTGGCTGACCACTGCCAGTGGTAGCTAGCTTCCTTTTTCCACAAACAGATACTTTACTTTGATTTGCCTTCAAACCAAAAGCAGGTAAGAGATAGAGAACACTGAGGGTTGAATATGGAGCTATAGGTAGTCGATGGTTAGCTTAGCATAAAACTGGAAACAAGTGGGGGTGAAAAAGTTGGCCTTGCTCTGTCCAAAAGGAAGTCAAAAGTTTCTATTTGAATTAAGTGAATCCTCAACACATTGTGTCTTGGTTGTTTAAGCCATACGAAAACAAAGGTCTTCCTGCATCTGACATAGAAATGGTCCAACACCTAACAAAATAAACAAGATCTAAAATGTTGTATATTCAGGTGTGGAGGGGCTGGTGGATGATTGTCTTTGTCTTGCATACTTTAGCCATGCAAACTGTTTACCCCTGATTGCAAAACCTGCAGCAATATGCAAAGAAGTCTTGCATAGATGAGCACGTAATGTGTGCTAAATGAGCACAAGCTATCCTCCTAAGTGCTAACTGAGGTAATCCTGCTTTGAGTTTCTGATTCATGTGAGGTACACCAACACTTCATCCATGAGAGTCTTTTCAATACCCAAGTTTTTTCCGATGCGTTTGTGCTTCCTTGGTGCTAACAGTCGCCGTGTGTTTCACCCTTCCTCCTGACCTCCCCTAGTTTGGCTCCGAGCCTTGTGTGTGTTCCCTTCTTAACCATCTCCTGCACACTCTGCATCATGAAGTCGCACTCATCTCTGGAGCCTGACCTCCTTAATATTTCTTTCCCCTAGTCCTGCACAGTCCCGCTCAGAGCTGATTATAGCCCCACCTCCCCCATGGCCCTTCTCCTGCAGTGAGAGCTCCACCCCTCATCAGCCCTCCACCACTGTCGTCGCGGCATTTATCACTAAGCAGCCAAATGTTGAGGGAGGAACTGATTTGAAACAAACAACCAGTCAAACAAAGAGTGATATTAGCGTCTTAAAGACTGAAAGGCCGCCTCTGGCAGAGCCTGAGCCTGACTTTGATGACATCATCTTTGAGTCATTTAACCAGAGACAAGTTTCAGGGGGCTTGTTTCTGGATGAAGATGACTCGAAGAGGGATACTATTAAAAGGT